>NW_026110897.1:0-59463 GCF_024679095.1 Eriocheir sinensis | reverse complement strand
TCGACAAGGTATCGCACGAGCGACTCCTTAAGAAACTGCACTCGGCAGGCATCGGAGCCAATCTGATCGCGTGGATAAGAGATTGGCTCACTGACAGAAAACAACGAGTACTACTCAACGGACAGCCTTCCGATTGGCTACCAGTCACTAGTGGAGTGCCTCAAGGGTCAGTGCTGGGACCCATCCTCTTTATCATATATATCAATGACCTAGAATCAGGACTGAAATCCACAATATCGAAATTTGCAGATGACACCAAGGTGGGTGGAGATGGCCTCACAAAGACCGACTGCGAAATCATTCAGAAAGACCTCAATCACATTATCGAAAGGTCGGAAAAATGGCAAATGTCTTTTAAATAGAAAAATCAAGCCTTGTCGACATTATTTTTTTAACTTTTTTTTCATTTCTGTTTTCTTTTTTTCGTTTCTTTTTCTTTTCATTTTTCGTCTTATATGTCTTCATTTCTTTCTGTCTTAAAATTTCTATCTGTTTTTTTTTCTTTCCTTTATTCTTTTTCTTTCATTCTTTTTATTTTTCTGTTTCTTTCCTTCTCTTTCCTTTTTTTTCCTTTCAATTTACGTCTTTTTTGTCTCTCATTCTCTGTTTATTCTTATTTCTTTGTCTCTTTTGTTGTATTTATTTATTTTGTTGTCTTTATTTTCCTCCAGTTCACATTTTCTCTCATCTCCATTCTGTTTCCTCTTTCTCTCATTGGGCGTCTTATCCTGAACTTTTGGCACCGCTCCCCTCCCCCCCCTCCCTCCTCTCCTCCACTGTTATCTCTCCCACTTTCATTCTCTTTTTTCATCCCTTCCTTCCATTACTCCCTTCTCCCTCATTTTCATTCCTTTCTTCCATGTTCTCTTTGTCAGCAAGTGGTCCTTCTAGTTCCTGCTTTCCCACTCTTCTCTTTCTTTCTTACTTTTCCTCATCTTTGTTCTTTCTCCTCTCATCTCTTATGCGTTCTCTCGTTTGCTTTTCTCCGGCCTTTGTTTCTTCTCTTTCCTCATCTTTCCTTTCGTCCTTATTCCCTTCCTTTGTTCTTTCTCCTCTACGTATTTTCCTCACCATCTTCCTCTTCTACTCTTTCTCCACCATTTCGATATTCTTCTTTGTTTTCCTCCCCTGTGTTCTCTCCCTCTCTCCTTCCTCTCTTTTTCCTCCATCCCAATCTCTCCTCATTCGTCCTCTACTACTCTTCGTCCCATACTTTCCTCCATCTCTCCTCTCATTCCCTCCCTCCTAACTGCCTTCCTTCCCTCTCCCTCATCTCCCAAATTCCCTTCCACGTGTCCTTCTCCTTTTTTTTTACCCTCCCCCACTCTCCCTCCCTCCCATCCTCCCTCTCTCTTTATCTTCCTCCACCCTTTCCTCCCACCCTTCACCCTTCTCTCTCTCTCTCTCTCTCTCTCTCTCTCTCTCTCTCTCTCTCTCTCTCTCTCTCTCTCTCTCTCTCTCTCTCTCTCTCTCTCTCTCTCTCTCTCTCTCATTTTATGGCCTCCTCCTCATTTTCTACGATCCACTTTCTCTTAACTTCCATATTTTTCGTTGTTTTATCATCCATTATTTCCATGCTTTCATTATTGGTTTTCTTTACTCCCTCCTTCTTTATTGCTTTGGCTGTTTCGCTTTCATCATTCTTCTGTTTTTTTTTTGGTTGTTTTTTTCTTATCGATTTCTGCGTTTCTTGTGGGAATTTCTTTGTTTTCCTTCCACTCTCTCTTTCTCTTCTTCCTTCTTTCGTGTATTTCTTCTTCTCTTCCTCTCCTCACTTTCATGTTCTTTATATATATATATATATATATATATATATATATATATATATATATATATATATATATATATATATATATATATATATATATATATATATATATATATATATATATATATATATATATATATATATATATATATATATATATTGTAGCCGCGTTGTGGCGGCTTGGGCAGGATAAATCAGAAGACCCGTCTTGTTTTACTCGCTTTTAATATGCGTGTAAACCTGAGCGAGGTAAAGAATACATCTCATCAACACTTGTCAGACAACACAATACAACACTTACAGCTACATCAGATACACCAAATGTCATCTTATCCTAATACACCAAATGTCACCTTATCCTATGACACAACATCAAACTAATAATACTCACAATTATTGAGGGGTCTAATAATAGCCTTGTAATCCGCCGCAACGGACTTGCGCTTTGTCCCTTGTCTCCTCGCCTCCGGATGGAAGCCTCACCCTCCTATCCCTCGTCAAGTCGTGCAAAGGCGAAGTCGGAGGACACGTCCTCCACGTCTTCCCTTTCTTGCTTCCTCTAACAGTCTGCCTTCTCCGTTATTCCCTCACTCCCTTCAGGCCAGATTGTCCCCAGGACCAACAAGGGTGCCTCTGTCCGAGGGACCTAGGCCGTCTAATGGATTTTGTGACCTCTCGGGTCGAGGTGTCATAACATTCCAGACGATGAATTGCCTCCCATATCCCTTCTCACGTTACCTCTCTCTTCTCTCTTCGCTTCTCCACCTCCTCACTTCTCCACCTCCTTCATTCCCTATTCCCCTACATTACCACCTACCATTATAGTTACTATCTTACCTTATTACAAACATTTACCATCTTACATATACCATTATTACATGAAGACATTACGTGCAGTCCATAACGATATGACTTTACGTCATTAGTAACCCTCATACATACAACACATCGTAGGCGCGACTACATATATATATATATATATATATATATATATGTATATATATATATATATATATATATATATATATATATATATATATATATATATATATATATATAAATTTTTTTTTTACGTTCTTGCCTATTGCGCCGGTAGGCATCTTCCCGGTGGGGCCTGATGGTCGGCCCAAGGCTTCTTCCAGGTGGGGCCTGATGGTCGGCCCAGCCCGTTCTAGTGTTTATAGTTTATATATATATATATATATATATATATATATATATATATATATATATATATATATATATATATATATATATACTTTTTTTTCTCTTTTCCCGTACTTGAGGTTCTTGGCTGAAAATAAATGACGTTTTTCTCAATCTAAAGAAAAGCCTTCCGAAGTCACGATTTTCCGTGCAGTAAATGGCAATTGTTGTTTGTTTTGGCATTGTTGTTTTAAGTTGGCAATGTTGTTTTAAGTGTTGTTGTGTCATCTATGAATCTTATCCTGTTGTTTCTTTTCAGGATGTGTAAACAAGTCTGGTTTTGAAGTCAACAGTATCTAATGTCACCTGAAAATGTCTGAACAAGAACAAGCGTGTGCTGCATGGTGGTGGTGGTCGTCATGGAAGCAGAGATGCGAAGATTCAACCGTTTACAGATTCCACATGGCAGAAGGTGCAGACTATTCCATGGAGTCGACTGAAATATGGAGGCACTTCAAAGTATTGCGACGTAGCTGCATCTCTGCCTCCGGAACTAAACAGCTCTCGCCCTGGGTACGTACCACAAGCATTGCCATAGTTGTTCGATCCCTGGCTCTTAGTGGTGATCATTAATGGAAGGTGAGGAGGAGTTGTCTTGTCTTTCTCTTCTTCCATGTTTTGCGTTTTTTTCTCTTCCTCTCCTCACTTTCATGTTCTTTGTGGATTTTTTTTGCTATCTACTTTTTTCTCTTTCCTCTTTCTTTTCCTTTTTCTTTCTTGTGTATTTTCGTCTCTTTGTCTATTCCTTTTCTTCACGTTCTAGTATTTTCTCTTTCTTTCTTTCTATCCTTTTCTTCCTTTCTTCACTCGTGTCCTGTGTAAACACTTGATTTTCTATTCTTTTTATATATGTTTATTATTTTGTTTGATTGTTCATGTTTTATTCGCCTCAAATTTGCATGTGAATTGAGTGTAATGAAAGAGTAATAAGAGTGTGTGTGTGTGTGTGTGTGTGTGTGTGTGTGTGTGTGTGTGTGTGTGTGTGTGTGTGTGTGATCAGTATCCATGACGTAGAGAGACCCTTGTTTTTTTTTCTTTTCTTCCTTGTTTGGTCTCGCAATGTTTTCTGCTTCCTGTTTTTATATATACACTTTTTCCCTCTCTTCTCCATCCTGGCTTCAGTTTGGGATCAACGACACCGTGTTTCTTATCTTTTTCCCCTCTGCTCGTATACATATTTATTTTTCTCCTTTTTTCTCCTTTTTTCTCCTTTTATTAATCTTTGTGAGTCGCTTCCTGTTGTGTTTTCTAGTCGATGGTTTGGCGGAAGCGTGGGAGACGACATAGACGAGGAGGAGGAAGATGAGGAGGAGGAGGAGGAGGAGCGAAAGGAAAAGGAGGAGGAGGAGGAGTTTTTTCTTCTCTTTTATGGAGGGGCGTGACAGATTAACGAGGGACTGAGTTTACCTCCGAGAAAAAAGAAAATCATATTTCTTATTATGGTGTGAGGGAGGAAGATAAGGAGAAGGAGCAGGGTAGGGAGGAGGAAGGAGGAGTGGAGGGAGGAGGAGGAGGACTAGAAGGGTTGTGTACGGAAGCGAAGAGGAATGGGAGACAAGGGAATGGAAAGGAGGAAAGAGAAGGAGGGGGGGGAAAAAGGAGGAGGACTAGTATGGGGTATATAGAAGAGGAATGAGAAGACAAGGAGAGGAACGAAGGGGTTAGGGGGAAGGGGGGCTGTTGGCTAGGATACTTGAGGGGTGCGGGAGGTGAAGGGCGGATGGGTTAGTGATATATGATGTTTACGGTAAAGAAATTATATAAGGGAAACGGAAGCCGCCCCTTTGTTTGCCATTGTGTGTTTAATGATCCTAATAATAATAATGATAATGATGATGATAATGATGATGACGAGAGAGTTAATATTTATAATTCGAGCAGAAAATCACGTATATATAATGAATCATGAGACCTAGAAAAATGAATGGAAAGTAAGGAAAAGAAAGGATAAAGAAAGAAGTGGGGAAAGAAAAGGAAGAAGAAGGATGAGAAAAGGAATGAGGGGAAAGGAAGGAAGATGGAGAAAAAAATGAACATTAAAAGTAAGGAATAAGGAAAAATGAACGAAAATTGAGTAAAGAAGGAAAGAGAAGGAAAGCAGTGAGGAATAAAAGCTGAATAGAGATGAGAAGGGGAAGGAGAAGAAAGGAAAGAGGATGGAGGAAAAAAATAAACATAAAAAGTAAGAAATGAGCAAAAATGAACGAAAACTGAGAAAAGAAGGAAAAGGAAAGCAGTGAGAAAAACACGAGGAATAGAGATGAGAAGAGGAAGGAGAGGAAAGAAGATGGAGGAAAAAATAAACATAAAAAGTGAGGAATAAGCAAAAATGAACGAAAATTGAGAAAAAGAAGAAGGAAAGCAGTGAGAAAAAACGAGGAAAAGAGATGAGAAGAGGAAGGTGATGAAAGAAGATGGAGAAAAATAAACATAAAAAGTGAGGAATAAGCAAAATGAACGAAAATTGAGAAAAGAAGAAGGAAAGCAGTGAGAAAAAACGAGGAATAGAGGTGAGAAGAGGAAGGAGAATAAAGGAAAGAAGATGGAGGAATAAAATAAACATAAAAAGTGAGGAATAAGGAAGAATGAACGGAAATTGAGAAAATGAAGGAGAAGGAAAGCAGTGAGAAAAAACGAGGAAAAGAGATGAGAAGAGGAAGGAGAGGAAAGGAAGGAAGATGGAGGAATAAAATAAACATAAAAAGTGAGGAATAAGGAAAAATGAACAAAATTTGAGAAAAAAAAAAAACGTGAGGAAAAAACGAGGAATAGAGATGAGAAAAGGAGAGGAATAAAAGATGAAAAAAAGTATCCATAAAAAGTAAGGAATAAGGAAACACAGTTGATTCTTTAATGGCCTCTTTCTACGTTATTCACTTCCTCTATATTTTTTTTTTTACTTCTTTTTGCTCCTTCTGGCCGCTAGTTTTTTTGTGTTTTTTTTTGTAATTCCGTCCAGCGAGATGACAAACGAGCAATGTATAATGTATAAGCTTTCTCGTCTTTTTTGTATAGTTTTTTGTTTCTTTTTATTTTCGTCTTTCTCTCTGAATGTTTTTTTGGGCCATTGGATTTATCTGATATTTCCGCATTAGTCTTTTTTCCGCTCAAAATAATCTTATTCTTTCTCTTCTTTTTCATTTTTACACACACACACACACACACACACACACACACACACACACACACACACACACACACACACACACACACACACACACACACTGCTCTCACATTCTGTTCTTTCAATTTTGTCATTTTTCACATATTCGTTCTTTCTTTCATGTTGCAGCGACTTCCCTTTCCTTTTATTTATTCCTCATTCTGTTTTCTTATTTTTCTCTCCATTCATAAAAGCTGTTTCCTCTTCTTACCTAAACACTTTTCTTTGATCATTTTATTTCCTCGCTCCATTATCCTTTTTTCTCAGCCTTCATAACTATTTTCTACCTTTCCTGCTAAGTATCCTCTACAGTACTTCTTTGATTTTCTTCTCCAACTTTCCTTCCTCTCTTACTATCCTTCTTTCAGTAATTCAGTTTCGTACTCTAAGGCTTTCCCACATTACCCATGCCACATACAGATCCCTCGGTAGTATACTTGTAGCTGTGTCTGTGTCTCTCGCTGTCTAGTGTTATCTACTGCGAAAGAAGAGGCGACGCATAGACCAGTAGACCCTTCGTAGTCAGTACCGCTACTACGAAAAACTTTGCGCTATAGAGTTACCGTCAACCGCATCGCATTTAGTGTCCTTACAACAAAGATTAATGTTCTTGTATATCGTCAACCGCTTCCCTACGCCCTTACAACGGAGAATCCTGCCCTTAAGGTATCGTTTCCAAGAAGTTTTAGTGTACGGTGAAATTCTTCGTCCTTCATTCTTTGTCGGGAAAAATGCGGCACGGAAGAAAACGAAGTCGACGGATACTGTTTCGTTTTACTTCGGTGCAAGGAGAGAGGGATGACGTGTGTGTGTGTGTGTGTGTGTGTGTGTGTGTTACGAGGCTAATGCAGAATTAAAATTAAAACCGGAAATAGTTCTCGCCCTATTTTCATGAGTTCTCCCTTTTTACCGCCTCCTCCTCCTCCTGCTCCTCCTGCAACATCACCTAAACCTCCTCCTCCTCCTCCTCCTCGTGTCTCCGTCCCCACGCCGCTAAATCATTACCTGGGAGTCTGCAGGTGTCGCGCACGGCCTTAACACCTGGGGAGCCAAATAGCGTCCTAATTAAGCAATCAATTCCCTGCCTTAAAGGTGTATGAGGCCACTAATTGAACTTGAAGGTGTTGGCGCTGCTGGGGAACACTACTGCGGCGGGAGCTGTCTGGGTGCGCGGCGTGAGGGGGGGAGGTGAGAAGGTGGAAGGGGAAGGGAACGGTAGATGGGGACGACTCTAACGGGGATGATGGCAACGGTGAGGAAGAGGAAGGCGAGAAAGAGGATTGGCATGGGAAGGGTGATGGGGGGAGGGAGGGGGGGCAACTGTAGCGGAAGATACAGTCGATGTGAGAAAGAGGAATGAGTGAAGGAGGAAGAAGTAGAAGGGAAGATGATAGAGGTGGGAAAAAGGAAGGAGAGAAGGGAGGGGAAGGGGAGAAGAGGATGAGAGTGAGAAAGATGCTGGCAGGTAGGATAGCAGAGGTATGAAAGGGAGGAGGATAGGAGGGACAAGAGGAAGGTTGAGGGTGAGGTTGGCAGGGTGAATGAGGGGAAGGGGGAGAGAACGAGAGTGTAATGACAGAGTAGGCGGCAGGGGTGAAGAGATGAAGGGCCCTGTGTGTTTGTTTGTCACTGGTGCTTGCAGAGGTGTTCTCTCTCTCTCTCTCTCTCTCTCTCTCTCTCTCTCTCTCTCTCTCTCTCTCTCTCTCTCTCTCTCTCTCTCTCTCTCATTTTGGTTCGTTATCGAGAGAGAGAGAGAGAGAGAGAGAGAGAGAGAGAGAGAGAGAGAGAGAGAGAGAGAGAGAGAGAGAGAGAGAGAGAGAGAGAGAGACACACTCTTGCCTAGTTCTTTGTATCTTTACGTTCTCACCAATCGAACGCGCAATAAACGTCTGATAAATTAAGACTACCACTTACTGCGCCGAAGATTAGCCACCAATAAGGTCCTGGAGAGAGAGAGAGAGAGAGAGAGAGAGAGAGAGAGAGAGAGAGAGAGAGCCTGACCGCGTTATCAACAAGGACAACATCATCCCGTCACGTCTCATTGTCACTCTCTCTCTCTCTCTCTCACCTCGTTTTGACGCCTTATTCGGGCAGGATGTTTTTCTTTTATCTTTCTGTAGGTCTTTTTTTTGCCTAGTGTTTGTTGGTTATATATGGGAATGAGAGAGAGAGAGAGAGAGAGAGAGAGAGAGAGAGAGAGAGAGAGAGAGAGAGAGAGAGAGAGAGAGAGAGAGAGAGAGAGAGAGAGAGAGAGAGAGAGAGAGAGAGAGAGAGAGAGAGAGAGAGAGAGAGAGAGAGAGAGAGAGAGCATTAAGATATATACTGGTTGATACTTTACAATTAGTGGGGCATTACCTCATTATATACTTCCCCTAATGAATACCAGGTTATGTTCTTAATTACTAACTTACTAACTAATTACCTACTACTAACTCACTACCTGCCTATTGCTACCTTCTAACTTACTAGCTGATCCATAGACGAAAGGTGACGTGTATTACTTTAAGCACAGGTGTATATGCCTTTATAAACACACTTAAGTTATTCTCTCAGGTCTAAATTTCAAGGCAAGTAGCAGCTAGATTGCCTCATTAACTCACAAAAGGTAAACACATTCAAGGTAAAGATTTGATGATGTGTTTATAGCAGAGAGAACAATTAGATCATTTAAATATCTCTAGGAGTTTATTGTGTTGTTTAGGCCGGTAAGCAGAACCAGTTTAACGTTTTGTAGATATGTCCTGTGGTCTATATTTGCTTCTTAATGTTGTGTTTATTGCCAGGAGCGCGATTAGGTATCTTTAAACATCTCCAGCAGAGAGTGGTAATATTGCGGTTAGTCAGGCAGAAGTAGTTTTATGTTGCTTTAAAGAGATGTCATTTGGTCTAGACTCGCCCCATAATAAAACAAAAATGGCCTCAGAACGGCTAAAGATATCCCAGAGACTTTCCTTCTTTTGTATGTTCAAGGGTTTCTTTGCATCTTGCTAGGCGAAGGTTGGTCAGTCTCAAGGTCTGATCAAATCTATTAAATGAAAGGCCACACGCATCTCGAAGCGCTACTATCTTATGTTGAACCTTAGAACCTGACGAAAGGGTTGTGATGCTTTGCCTAGTGTGGGAGATTGTGGGGGAGTGCCGCTTCATGTTGTGGGTGACTGATAAATAGATTTTTGGTAAAACGTTGTAGAGAAAGCATATTTTTTTTGTTGTGGGAGGTTGGAGAGGTTGAGAAAGATGGTATTCCGTTCTGGGAGGTGGGAATGATAAAGAGAAAATCATCATTAAAGGTTGTATGAGTGATTGCGAAAGGGGTTGTTAAGTGATTAATATAGAAAGACAGCATAATTTTTGGGTTACATGAGGGTTCAGAAAAGATATTGTGCTGTTGTATGAGGTTGAAGGGGTTGAGAAAGACGTCATTAGGGGTTGAATAATAAGCCAGTGGGTATTAGGATGGGTCGTAAGGTGATTGGGGTGTGGACGAGAGCGTGGGTGAGGATGGGTGAGGAGGATGTGTGAGGGAGGGTATCACGGGTGGATGAGTGGATGTGAGTCGTGATCCTACCTACAAAGGACGCCGAAGGACCATTTAGGGATCAGACTAAGGGCGTAGGGAGCTTAGAGGAGGAACGGAAGTTAGGGGCCATGAAGGAGGAGGACGAGGGGGAGGAGGAGGAGGAGGAGGAGGAGGAGGAGGAGGGGGTGCTTAAGGGGGGACAGTAACGAGTTAAAATTCCATAAGTATCTGAATCTTTTCGAGGGGAATCCTAAAGAGTACTAAATCCTAGGTTCTCAAGCGTCCCTGGTCCTGGAATCCTTTAGAGAGTTCCTTATCCTCCTGACCCTTGGATTCCTAAGTGTCCCGCGTCCCAAGGATCTCCCGCCGCCCGTATCCTTCGTCCCTCGCTGTCTCCTTCGCCTCATCCATCTTATCAGCACGAATTCCTCCTCTCCTCCAACTCTCTTTCTCTTCTCTCTCGCTCTTTCGCATTTTCTTTCTCTCTATCTATGCATTTATTTTTTTCGACATCGGTTTTCTCATCTTTATTTCACATCGTCAGTCCTCTATTCCTTCTTTCCCTTTCTATACGTTGTCTCCTTTCTTTATCCTTCGTTCTTTTCCTTTCACTTCCTCGTTCTGTCACTATCCCATCTCTTCCCTCCCTCTCCCTCCCTCACTCCCTGTACCCCCGTCGTCTGTGGGTCCCTGGGCGGCCATAACACCGTAGCCTGAGCCTTGTTGGGGAGCCTCGCGTTGACTCAGTAAAATAAACGTTTCCAGAGGTCAACACGGGGGCGGGCGGCCAGGCGAGGCTCCCCGAATGCAGGTACTGAGTCAACACGGTCAGGGCACAATCCCGCTGGGCCGAAGAAGGGGTTGGAGTATGGGGTTGGAAGGTAGGCATAGGAGAAGAGTGAAAGAATAAGAGCAAGGGGAGAAGGGAAGTGGAAGGGGGTGAAGAAAGAGTAAGGAAGAGTGGTTTTGGAGGGAGTAGAAGGGGAGGGAAGAGAAAAGCCGCAAGGGAGACATATGAGAGGGCTGAAGGAATAGGAGCAAGGAAAAATGAAAGTGGAAGAGAGTGAATCATGAGGTTTAAGTATGTAGGGTAAAAGAGGTGGAGAATAGGACAAGAAAGAGTGGATACAGAAGGCGTAGAAATAGAAGAGAAGCAACAGCTGGTGTATTAGTTTTCATAAAGGGAGGCTGAGCAAGGGAGGGAGGCAGGGAGGGAGATGAGGGATGAAAGGAGGTAAGTTAAGGGGTCAAGGGAGGAGAAAGACTTAGGGGATAATGCAAGGCAGGAAGGATGTGGAGAAGCCAAGAAGGAAGGAAGTTGGAAAGTCTAAAACAACAAATTTAGCAGACGCGTTAGTCTTCATAACAAGGGAAAAAGAGAGAGCGAGCAAGGGAGGCGGGGGGAGACGAGAGATAAGAAAGGGGGAACGGAGAAAGGACGTGGAGGAGAGAAGGAGAAAGGGTCGTAGAAGGGGCAGGAGAAGGTTGAAGGGGCAGGAGGTCAGTTGGAGAGCTGTCTTTCATAAGGAAGTGTTTGAAAAGGCATTATTGTTTCTGGAAAATGAGACGAGTTCTGTGTGGCAAGGAAAAGGTCGTCATTATTTTTTTCCTGCCGCTGCTTTCCTAATTATCGTCTTTTTGCACTTATTTATTTTTTCCCGTTTAGTTTGTGTTGAAATATTGAAGTTTTCTGCTAGTGGTTTTTATTTATTTATTTATTTATCAGTATATTTTTTTCACTGTAGTTTGGGTTGCGTTGTTTAAGTTTTCTCTAATAGTTCTGAATCGTATTTTATTGCCAGTTATTCCTATATTTTTTTGTTTTAGTCAATGTTGAAATATAAGTTTTCTGAAAGTGGTCCTGAATCGTATATTTTATCATTTATTTATATATTTTCAGTCTAGTTTGTGTGTAAATATCTAAGTTCGCTGCACGTCGTTCTGAACCATATTTTCTCTTCTTTTCCAGAGGAGCGAAGAAGCGCAAAAGAGAGGGAAAAAAGATCAGTCGGTCGGCGTGCTGGTCGGTCGGTAGTGGGCGTCCGCGGGGTCAGTCGGCATGGCGTGGCTGGTGAGTTTAAGCAAATATTCTTCCTCCCTGTGCTTGTAGGTCCGCCGCGGGTTCCTTCGTGTTTATCCCAATATACATAATGTTGAATCATGTACGGACGGGCGGACGGACTGACGGGGAGCTGCTGTACGTGTGTGTGTGTGTGTATGTGTGTGTGTGTGTGTGTGTGGAGGCGAGAGATGAGGTGGTTGCTTTGGGATATGTTAAGTAGCGCCTCTTCGTCCATTGCTGAGCGGATGTGCGAAGAGTGAATGCAAATTGGTCCGCGTGTGTTTTTGCTTTATCCTGTGTTTACTGTTTTGCGTTCTCGGCGGCGGTATTCAAATGAGGGCGAGGAAAAAACAAATACATATGAGGGAAAGTGTTTGTGTTTGGCTTGAGAGGGGGAGGGAGGGAGGGAGAGGGGAGGCAGGGAGGGGGAAAGGGGAAGGTAGTGAGGGAGGGAGTGGAAGGCAAGGAGAGAGGGGTCTGAATGAAAGGAAGGAAGGACAGTAGCTGAATTAGGGTGCAACAGGGAGGAGTCGGTGTGAGGCAGGCTCCTAAAACTTTGGGTGAGGTGAGGTGAGAGGAGGCTGGAAGTGAGGCCTTGAGGAGGAGCCGAGTGAGGCCGGGAGAGGGGGTAATGTGAGGGGTGAGGTAGGTACATGATTATAAGAATGAGGTGAGGCAGAATAAAGGAAATATGAGGGAGGCCTGAAGGTGAAAATTAGATATAGAGTGGATATTTTTTTATGAGAGACGGATCGAAGGCTACAAAGGAAAACAGGGAAAGATGCAAAAAATAAAAGGGACATCTTCCTCCGCCCCTTCCTCTTCCTTGTCTTCCTTTTCTTCGTCTTCACATTCGTTGTCATCTTTCTTTTTCGCCTACCCCTCTCATGGTGGTAGTGGGAGTGGTGGTAGTGATGGTGGTGGTGGTGGTGGTGATGAGTTGGCGTATGTTGCAGTCTATTGTTGGTTATTATTTGTTGTTGTCATACGAGGAAGTGATAGACTTATATGTGATTTTCTGTGTGTGTTTGTGTGAGTGTGTGTGTGTGTGTGTGTGTGTGTGTGTGTGTGTGTGTGTGTGTGTGTGTGTGTGTGTGATTAAAATATATGAAGCAGGAGAAAAAGTGAGCATTTAACACTAGAAAGAACAGTGGCAGCTACGACAGCAGCAATATCAATAACAAAAATAACAACAACACTCACACTCGACCTTGGCCTCAGAATCGCGACGCTTAACTCAAGGTCACGCAATCTCACATCACGTCACAACATCCTTTTCTCCTTCCCTCCAACCTACCCTCCCTCCCTCCCTCCCTCCCTCCTTCACCTCGCCATCACCCTTCCCTCCCCACCCTCACCCTTACCCTTACCCTCCTTCACCCCCACCCTCACACTTCCCTCCCCTTCCTCTCCTTTACCCTCATGCACCCTGGGCCTGAAGAAACACATCAGGACACACCAATATATACATGGCATCACAGGATCGGCTCGTAAGTTCGTGACGCCCAATGACACATTCTCACATGTACGTCGACGACCTTTGAAATCAAGCTCCTCGGCCGCCCCACAGCCGAGAGCGGGGCGGGGAGGAGTCAGGCGGAGGTGCGGGGGAGGGCCACTACCGGCTCTCTCCCACAGTTCCCTTGTGACCCGCGGCCTGTTTGGGAGCGTGGACGCGTGTGGTCTAACCGAGCACGCGCCGCCGCCTCCGGGACCTCGCGTGCGCTCCTCCTCTGCCTCCTGTGTGTGGGTACCCGCTGTGCGCTCTCTCCTTCCCCGGTGCCTCTTTGCTGCATAATTGTCCTCGCTGACGCTGTGATACTCTGGACGCGTGCACTTGATGTCCGGTGGCAGCTGTTCCTCTGCGCTGGTGTGTGGGTCTCGTTGTGTTGCGGATGTGTGGTAGTGTGTTTGTGTGGTTGCCGTGGTGGTGGTGTGTGTAAGGGATGGTGAGGATACTGTTTGTGTGGGAGTGTGTGTGTTTGTGCTCGTGATGGTGTGTGTGTAGGAGATGGTGAGGGTAATCTTTAGAGCAGGGTGAGAGGAAGAGTACTGTTGAAATTGAAAAAATGAGGATAGTGTTGGTTGTGGTAGTGATGATGGTGGTGGTTGTGTGCTAGTGTGTCTATGGTGGTAGGAATGGTGTATTGAGGGGAATGGTGATGGTACTGTTTAGGTGAGAGTGAGAGAAAGGGTACTGGTGAACCTGAGATTGGTGTTGTTAATGGTAAAGGGAGATAAAAAAGAAGAGGCTGGTGATGGTTGCGAGGGTAAAAGTGTGGATTTGGAGGTTGTGGTGTTTGCGATCGTTGTTTGGGTTATAGCGGTGATAAAATTGTTGCATAAACCGCGCCACAACGATGACGTAACCCCAACACATGGCTCGAGACGTGATATAACGAAATACACCAAGGTCTGCTAAAAGAAACGGCGGAGAATTGATCCATATATTTTTAACGTCAGAAAAGCATCACTCATAAAGATTCGCGTAAGACCACAAATCCAAGCGTCTGTACTTTTTGTTTTATTATTAATGTTAACGTTTGTTTTATGACACCTCAAATACGATTCACGGTACTCTTGCTCGACGAAGAAGAAGAAGAAGAAGAGGGAAATAAAAAATGTCGCACGAGGAAAACAATTAAAACAAAAACAGACTCAAAATTAAAGAGATATAAAAACAAGCTTAATAATCACGATTTTTCGCAATGGAAGGGAATAAAAAAAAGTTGACGAGAAAGACAAGTCCAGACCCGTGAGCCACTGACCCTCTCTCTCTCTCTCTCTCTCTCTCTCTCTCTCTCTCTAATGCCCCATGAGTGTCTTACTATCATCGTGTCCCTTCTCCCACCACTGACCTTCCCATCACTTAGTCTCCCTCATTCTCCCTCGCATATATCCCTTCCTATCACTACCATCATCAGCAGCAGTAGTAGAAGCCTCCCTCGCACCCTGTCCCTTCTCTTCTGACCCTCATTATCAGCCCGTCACCTTCCCCTCGCATCCCTCCTGACCGCAGCATCCACACACAGCATCTTGTCAGATCATCTTAAGCTCTCGATCATATTCTCGCTATCGGCATCTGTGGCGTGACACCTTTCTTTTTTATCTCCCTCTCTCCCTCCTCCTCTTTTGTCTCCTTCTCCTTGCCTAGTTCTGCAGGGTGTCGTTTTCTAGTTGTGTGTGTGTGTGTGTGTGTGTGTGTGTGTGTGTGTGTGTGTGTGTGTGTGTGTGTGTGTGTGCCCATGCAAGGCGAGGGAGATAAAGGGTTGGAGATAGGGGCGGAACATGGCAGTAAGGCTCTCCATGTGATCACCTCCCGACCACAGTAATTAGGCAACAGTCAGTGAGTCAGACGGTGGCATGGGCGGCGCGGGGGCGGTGCGGGTGGGGGGTGAGGGCAGGAAGAAGAGACCACCAGAACACCCACCTCCTCTCCTTCTTTTCCTCCCTTCTCCTCTTCCTTTTCCTCTTCCTCCTCTGACAACTGACCCACTTCGCGTCTCTCCCCGTCAGTAGTTAATGCTCTAAGGTGATTGTTTTGTCCCTTCGTCTGTGGTTGTTGTGTTATCTGTTTGTCTGTTTGTCTGTCTGTGCTTACCTGTCTATCTAGCTGTATGCGTGTCTTCTGTCTCTTTCACTCCCTTCTGCTACTACTACTACTACTACTACTACTACTACTACTACTACTACTACTATACTCCTTCTCAAAGCAAGCATGTGGCGGCTAAAATAAAAGAGAAAAATAATGACAAGTTCCGGGAAAATAAATAAATTCTGCAGTAACAATTTTTCGACCTCCTTCTTCTTCCTCCTCCTCTTCTTCTTCCTCCTCCTCTTCCTCCGATTGCTGTTGTGGCTTGTCGGCTTCCTTTGTGTGACTTTCTTGTTGTTGTTGTTTTTTTCTTTCTTCTGCGAGGAGGAGGAAGAAGAGGAAGAGGAAGAAGAAGCCGAAGAAAATTAACCACATAAGAAGAAAATGATACGATACGGGTGTCAAGATTTTGCGGAGGTGGTGGTGGGTGGTGGTGGTGGGTGGTGGTGAAGGTGGTGGCGGCGGTGGAGGGAGTTAGTAGTAGTGGAGATGATGATAGTGATGGTGAGGCTGTTTTAGTGGTGGTGATAGTGCAGGCGGAGGTGGAGGTGTGGTGCCGGTGAGGTATTGTTATTGTTGTTGGTGGTGGTGGTGGTGATTTTTCAAGTGGTGGCGGTGGTGGTGGTGGTGGTATAAGAGTGTTTAAGGAAATAACAACTGTGATAGGTACTGGTCTATAGCAGTAATGGGAGAAGTTATTTAGTATAGCCACCGTTGCCAGATTGGTGTCCACTGAGTCTCCTATTTACCAGCTTCTGACACTTAACTATCCCCAAAACACATCTGAAATTAACTTTTGTAATGCTAACTATAAATTAATCTCGCTTTTGTGGCCCAGGAGAGAGTTTTTAGGTTGGAAATTGATATATACAAGAAGCTGGGTAGGGGAGTCTGGCACCATTGAGTATAGCACATAGTTCAAGTTAAAAGTTATGGAGAGAAAGTGAAGTAAGTGGAATTCAAGAAAGAAGAAAAACTATTAGAAGCTGCCGTTATAAGCTGATATTTCACTCGATAACAACTACCATGTTTTGCAGTAAAGAGAGCAGCTCAAGGGCAAAACGATAAAGAAAAACCAAGAACGAAGGTGACTTAGTAGGTAGTAGTAAGTCTGATGTTGGTAGTGTTATTCCGTGAGATGATTGATAGAAGATGAACCAACGTGCTGACTCCTGCGAGGGTCAGCACGTGGCGGGGTGGCGGTGATTACAGCGACAATGGCCTCGGTGACCAGCAATGAGGAACACAATCAGGATAGCAACAACAACATTATCAGGCGCAGCAGGTCTCAGTAAACGCGGCACCGACTCAGCACAGTAGCAAATCAGTCTCCTCATTGTCTTTTTTTCATCAATTTCTCTTATTCTTTTTCTTTTTCTTCGCTTTTGCTTCTTAATGCTGAATCATTCTACTTTTATTTCTTAATCCTTGAAGTTTGATTATAATGCTCGCTGGCTCTAGTTTACTCCTCCTTAATACTCTCTTTGTACTTTCTCTTTAATGCTAAACACGCTAAGCCTCTCACATAAATATATATTCTCCTCGCTCTGAAACTCTCTTTATATTCTGAGTATTTTCCTCTATTTTTTTTTTCTCTATTCCAAGTCTCGGCCAAGCTCTCCCATCATCTTGTTCATGGATTTACGAAACACGTGTGTGATGTTTATTCTCGAGACCTGTCAGTTAGCTTTGTTTTAAGACGTCATCCGTTTAGTCCCTTATCGACGTTTGTGATTGGCGCAGAGAAAAAGCAAACGTGTAAATCCTTTGAACCCAATCATCTCTTCGCTATACAAGACGCGCCATCAGATAGTTCCTAGAGGCAACACCGAAGCAAACACAAGATCACACATATCGTGGTTCATTCTTCTATCATATTATTACAGAAGATCGTAAACCGTATTAAACAAAAGAACATCGTAAACACAAGATCATGCCGATGGTGTTTTATTCGTCTATATGTAACAAAAGCGACTGTGTTTTGTTTTTGTTATTATTCGTTTTGTTGATAATGGTGTTATGTTGAGCTTTCTGTGAATAACGTTTATTTTTTTTATCTTACTCTCTTTCATCCTAGTAATGCGTCACTCAATAAACAAACAAAAAAAAAGGTAGTTTGTGCGTTTATAATTTTAAAGTATCTTTCTCTCTCGCTCGCTCACTCACACTCTTTTTCCGCTTCATTTTACTTGTTGATTTGCGGCATGAAAAAAAAAAAAGAGCATCGTGGCGTGCGGCTTAACATGTGGCAACCCTCATCGCGTTTATCCTTATGTAGAGGCGAAGTGAGCATTCCTGCGTCGCCTAATTCTGGTGCACACCCTTCTTCTTGCCTGTGTGTGTGTGTGTGTGTGTGTGTGTGTGTGTGTGTGTCTCTCTCTCTCTCTCTCTCTCTCTCTCTCTCTCTCTCTCTCTCTCTCTTACATTATTGGTTCGTCTTTCACAGTTGAGAGAGAGAGAGAGAGAGAGAGAGAGAGAGAGAGAGAGAGAGAGAGAGAGAGAGAGAGAGAGAGAGAGAGAGAGAGAGAGAGAGAGAGAGAGAGAAAAGAGAAAAAGACAGTCCAGCCCTGGGAACATCTGCGTGGGCGCGCGCGGGAACCAGAGACTTGGTCAACACGTAAGGCACAGAAGTCAGGCGGAAGAGAAGACAGGGAAAGGGAAGGGCCGGGAAGGGAAAGGCAGGGCAGGGAAGGGCTTGACGCGGGCTGCCTCGAAGAACGGGTTTCCGAAGTGTTGTTGTGACTCCACCCAGCGCGGCGGTGTCTCTGTTGGTGGTGGCTAGTGGTGGAGGGGTGGGGGGCGGGTCGAGATCGTGGGGGGCAAGGTGGTCGTCATCCCTTTGGTGGTGGTTGGTCAAATGCAAAACTACCACATGGACTACTCCCACTCCTCTCGTAACTTACCTGTCTCATCCACCAAGCTCATCCACCTGCCTCATCCATTAGTAGATAAATCGTATAGGTTAAGCAGCTCCAGTATAGTTATCCCTCTGGTGTTAGATGATATAGTGCCATACTAACTCATAAACTCCTCCCTCTCTATGTCTCATCTAACCGCCTCTCCCACGAGCCTCATCCACCTGCTTCATCCATTAGTAGATAAATCGTATAGGTTAAGCAGCTCCAGTATAGTTATCCCTCTGGTGTTAGATGATATAGTGCCATACTAACTCATAAACTCCTCCCTCTCTTTGCCTCATCCACCAGCCTCATCCACCAGCCTCATCCATCTGCTTCATCCATTAGTAGATAAATCGTATAGGTTAAGCAGCTCCAGTATAGTTATCCCTCTGGTGTTAGATGATATAGTGCCATACTAACTCATAAACTCCTCCCTCTCTTTGCCTCATCCACCAGCCTCATCCACCAGCCTCATCCATCTGCTTCATCCATTAGTAGATAAATCGTATAGGTTAAGCAGCTCCAGTATAGTCATCCCTCTGGTGTTAGATGATATAGTGCCATACTAACTCATAAACTCCTCCCTCTCTATGTCTCATCTAACCGCCTCTCCCACGAGCCTCACCCATTGCTAGATAATTCGTACAGGTTAGTCATTTCTAGCATAGTCACCCTCTGGCGGTAGATGGTCAGGTGCCCTACTCTACCACGTGGGCACCGCCTTTCCGAGCCCTCACCTGCCTCGCCCACCTGCCTCACTCAGTCCTCAGTGCCCGCCGCGGCCAGCCTGGGACCTTTACTCGCTGCCAGCCTCGCCGCAGCATCCGTGGAGGGGAAGGAGGGTGATCGAGGAGACTGAGGGTTTATAATCTGCTCTAATTATGGTGATTATGTTTGTTTCTTCGCCTCAGTGAGCTCGGTGGCTTCCCGTCTAGGCGAAAGCTGTCAGTGTGCGTGAGTGTAAGCTGAAATAGTGAGTGAACTCCCTCCCACGTGGATTACTGCAGAAGGAGAAGGAGGAGGAGGAGGAGGAGACTGAAGGAAGGAAGGGAGCAGGGAAGGAGTGTATGGAGGAGAAAGAGGAGGAGGTTTGTGAGCTGTGATTGTTTGGGTAACGCGAGAAGCTGTAGTGACGGCGGAGGCGGCGAGCGAGTGTTGTGTTGTGTTTTTGCGCCCGCCTCCCACACGCTCGCGAACAGCTGGTGGTGGTGAGGTTGACGATGGTGAGGACACGGAGCACATGAAAACGAGGGCGAAGAGAAACCGTGGCTAGAAAAGTAACAATCTGCTCTTGTGTGTGTGTTACTACTACTACTACTACTACTACTACTACTACTACTACTACTACTACTACTACTACTACTACTACTACTACTACTGCTACTACTGTTGTTTCTACTTCCCCTTAAGGGCGCCCTATGTTGAATCGTAAATCAAGGCGTAAGAGTAAGCTAACGTGGTGTAACTAATCACTTTTCTCTCTCTCTCTCTCTCTCTCTCTTCTCTCTCTCTCACGACAGAGAGAGAGAGAGAGAGAGAGAGAGAGAGAGAGAGAGAGAGAGAGAGAGAGAGAGAGAGAGAGAGAGAGTGTGTGTGCCCATTTGCATAGCCACCTTCTATTCGCTGCCTCTACAGACACACACACAAGGGCAAGGGGCTAAGGGGGGGGGGGGGATGGGGTCCTTGGTGCTCTCTTCTCTCCTTTTGTTGCCTCCACCTGCTGAAGAATTTTTTGGTCACCCCTTAATTTTTTTCTCCCATCTTTTTTATCTTTCTCCTTATTTTCTTCTTTCATCCTTTATTTTTTTCTCAGTCCCCTTATTTTTTTAGTCACCCCTCTTAAGTATTTTTTTCCTCTCACCCTTATCTTTTTGGTCACCCCCCTTGATTATTTTCTTGGTCACCCCTTAATTTTTTTCTCCCATTTTTTTTCTTTATTCTTATTTTCTTCTGTCATCCCTTATTTTTTTCTCACTACTCTTATTTTTTTAGTCGCCCCCTTAAGTATTTTTTTCCTCTCATCCCTATCTTTTTGGTCACCCCGTTTAATTATATTTTTTTCCTCTCACCCCTTATCTTTTTGGTCACCCCCCTTTAATTTTTTTTCGAGTTAATCTACCTGGGTACCTGATTATCGCCTCTCACCTCACGTTCACACCTTCTCACCTGCACGCTCACTAATTAACAGATATACTTTCACTTTTCTCATATTTTCTTTTGTTTTTAGATAGTTTGTCTTGATTAAAAAAGGTAATTGGATTGAATAGAAATAGACTGAAGATATGTAGTGAAAGTGAAGGTGTTTTGTTTCTGCTTTGTTTTTTATTGTTTTTGTTGTTTTGGGGTGAAAAAAAAGGTTGTTGCTGTTGTTTGTTTTGGGTTTCTTGTGGGTGACTTTGTTTTGCTCTCTCTCTATCTGTCTTTCTCTCTATCTCTTTCTCTCATTTTACCAATACATTATACAAAAAAACAAGGTAGCTCACCCCACACTTTGTTTCACCTTCACAAGCACACCTGTTCTCTCTCCCTCCTCGTTACCTGCCCGCCTCATTGAACCTCACACTCACATATCCTCTCTACACAGCTGTCCACAATATGGCTCGTTTTTTCTTATCACGCCCAATCCTGCTTTTTTTTCTCGCACCTTTACCTGTTCTCCTTTCGCCCCCGCCTGTCCACCTGTCCACGTGTCCCTCTCTGTTGTGTTGATTATTAGGGCGATACACCTGCTCCTTTCTGTAGCTCGCCTGTCACCTGTATCTCAGTTCTTTACCTTTTCGAGGAGGTGATGTTTGGTATCTGTTGTGTTCTCTTTCGCTTTTCTCTTTCATCTCCATTTTTACAGCTTTTTTTTTCCTTTTATCGTTGACTTAATTACTCTCTTTTTCTTGTATTTTTAGCGCCTTTGTTTCTTTTTTTTCTTATTTTCTTTCTTTCTTTTTATAATTGCCAGAACGTTCAAAACTTTTTAGGGATGAATATAATAAAGAATTGACAGAAAGAGTGAAGAAATAAGAAAGTTAGCTACGTGTGTGTGTGTGTGTGTGTGTGTGTGTGTGTGTGTGTGTGGTGACGGAGAGCAAGTTACCTACAAGGGCATCGTGGCAGCTAACAGATGAGGAACAGCATCCGAACCGCCTATACGAGCTGCGTGATGCTTCTTCTGCGTGTGTGTGTGTGTGTGTGTGTGTGTGTGTGTGTGTGTGTGATGGAGTAGGAGTGAACTGTAATGTGTTTGTCTTGTAGAGTGGCTCGGAATGGATGCTGAGGAGAGAGAGAGTGAGAGAGAGAGAGAGAGAGAGAGAGAGAGAGAGAGAGAGAGAGAGAGAGAGAGAGAGAGAGAGAGAGAGAGAGAGAGAGAGAGAGAGAGAGAGAATGCTATTGGGTAGGACTTCATACCATCAACTTTAGACGGAGATAAATTTGTCCTCCTCCTCCTCCTCCTCCTCCTCCTCTTGGCTTTTCTACCTTTCCACGTGTCATAAGATAATATCAACACACACACACACACACACACACACACACACACACACACACACACACACACACACACACACACACCTTTGACCATAGCCGCCGCCACCTGCAGGAATACAACCCCACTCTATTATCCTTTTATTCCACAAGAACAGTTTTTTTATTGTTTCTAAAGGTGCTTAGAGGCGCCATCTTTAAAGTCATTGGCGATAAAAATGAACTTGAGGCTCCATTAACATGCTCCTCAGACGCGTCCCAAACGTGTCCTTCATTCGTCTTGTCGGAAAGGGAATGCAATCGAGATGGTTTGTTTCGTTGAATATTCCGCCTTGTTAGTTTTCATTTATTTATCTCTTTCTCTTTCTCGTTTTCTCTCCTGTCTTCCAGCTCGTTCTCTCTCTCTCTTCCTCCTTATCTCTCTATCCCTTTCTCCCTCCTGCATTGATTTTCTACTATTTATTTTTCTTTCATTCTATCTTTCGTCTTTATCATTGTCTACCGCTTGCTATATTAATTCTTTCTCTGTTTTCACTCTTTCTTTTTCTCCCCACTTTCTTTTCTATTCATTCTTACCTGCCTTCTTTCTTTTCTACCTTCATTTCTTCCCTTCATTGTTTCTTCCATGACTCCTTTACTTCTTTCCTTCCTCCGTTCCTTCCTTCCACCCTTCTTAATTTCCTTTCTCTCATATTTTCTTTCTTTCCTTCCTTTTTTCTTCCCTCTTTTCTTTCATATCCTTTCCCTGCTGAATTTTTGGGTCTCACGGTATTGTCTTCATCCTCCTTTCCTCTCTCCCCCTTACCTATCTTCCTCCTCCTCCTTCGTCTCCTCGTCCACCTCCTCCTCATCCTCCTCCTCCTCCCGTCGCGGCTAATTGGGGGGAGGGCGATAAGGATGCAAATTCGTTATCATAAAACAGCGTTGCGTCACCCCTTTGCCGACTACACGACTTTGGTTACGTTTGACCGTGTTGCAAGAGTGTGTTGTTTTCATGTTATGTTTTGTTTTACTTTGTTTTTCTTATATTTTTTTTCTATTTTTGTGTTGTATTTTTTTGAAGGGGGGGATGTGATGTTTTTTGCTGTTTTTTCCTCATTTTATTGTTTCTTCATTTCTTCCTTTATTTCGTTCATATCTTTCTTTCTTTCCTTATTTCATCCCTTTATAATTCTTCCCTCTCTATTTTTTTTTTTTTGAGGGAGAGATGTTTTATTTGCTGTTCTTTTTCTCCTCTTTTTTCTTCTTTCTCTCCTTCCTCTTGTTGTTCTTTCTTTTTTTATCTTCCTCTCCTTTTTTTTTTTCCTTGTTGTTTATTTTCTTTAACAATGATCGGTGGTCACTTTCCTCCTTCTCGTCTTTCTCTCCTTCCTTCCTGTACCTGTTTTTGTTCCTGCTTGATCTATGTTTTATTTTTTTATCCTTGTGTTGTTTGTCTCATTTTTCCTTGTATTGTTTTGTTTGTTTAAATTTTCACGAACACCTACTTTTTTTTTTTTGGTATTCCTTTTTCCTTCTCCGGCTGTTTGTTGTTTTGTCTCACCTTTCTCTTTTTTCTCAACTCATATTTTTTTTGTTATTTTGCTTCTTACTCTGCTCCTCTCTTTCTCTTTTTTCTACTTAATTTTTTTTTCTTGTCATCAATGTTCTTTTCATCATCTTTCTCTTCCTCATCTTCGCTTTCTTTCCCTCGCTCTTTATCCATATTTTCTATTTTGTTTTAAACCTTTTTTGAGACCTTTCACTGTTAGCTACTTTTATCTTCTCATTTTCTTTCTTTTCTCTTTGGCATTCTCTTTTACATAACTTGCAATCGCGTGTTTCAAATTTACTTCGCATTTTTCTCATTCCTCTCCCATTCATTTTCTCCCCTCTTTACTTCCCTTCTTCCTCGTCCTTCATCACACATGGCGCCCCCACCCTTTACTTTCCCTCCATTCCCTCCCTCTGCACACCCATTTCTTATCCTTACCCCCTATCCCCCCTCTACGATGCACCTAACCTTCCTTTCCCATCTTCCCTTTCCTAGCCACCACCCTATCCCATATACTCCGCCCTATCTTCTTACCTACCTTCCCTTTTTCATTCGTCCCTGTCCTTCCTCATTCCTTATCATCCTTTTTTTACCCTTCTTCATCTTTCCCTTCTCCCTTACCTTCGTCTTTCTCAATCCCTCCTCATTTATCTTTTTATCCATCTTACCTTCTTACCTCCATCCTTCTATTTCTCTTTCTCCTATGTATTCACCTCCTCCTCTTAGTTTGCCTCCATTTCTATTCCTTTTCATCTACCTGCCTTCCTACCTCACCTGCTTTTATATATCCGTTCCTCTCCTCTTTCCTCTCTCCTTTTTCTTTTTCATCGTCTTTATCTACCCTCTCATTCCTCCTCTCTCCCTCCTTCATCCCTCTCTTCATCCCTTTCCCTTCTTCCTCACCTCCCTTCTTCTATCTTTCTCTCTCCTCTCTCTTATCTACCTGTATTTCCTTACCGTCAATACCTACCAGCTCATCTCTCCTCTCTACCTCCAGCATCCTTCCCTCCATCGTCCCTCTCTCTCCCTCCAGCATCCATCCCTCACTTCTCCCCTCCCCGGCCTCACCATATAAACCAACACACACACACACACACACACACACACACACACACACACACACACACACACACACACACACACACACACACACACACACGCAGCGGCTGGTAATGTTTGAGTGGTCCCCGGAGAGAACGTTGTGTTAGCTCTGTGTTTGGGCCCCGAAGTGACGGTCCTCCAGCAAGGGTCAGTGCTCAGCGGTGGGCTGGAGTGCCTCTGGGTCGTGGCGCCGCGGCTGTCTTCCCTCCTGTTTGTCTATACGCCCTTCCCCCACCCCTAGACCCTCAGCTCCCGTCCCAATCTCCTCATCCCCCCCACGTGTTTCCTCAGCAGCCTCCTGACGCTGTGATAAATCGAGGCTTCCCGTTCCTCCGCAAAGACGAGGGTTACATCTTCGGGGAATATTATTTAGCCAGCGAAGTCGTTAGGTTGTTTGCGGGACCTTGGAGAGGGTCAAGAGGTGGAGGAGAGAATGAAGAAGAGGAGGGATGGAGGAAGAGTGATTGGGGAGAGTCAGCGTACTGTTTAATATTGGAACTCGAGCCTCTAGTCCTTGTCCTCAGTGTTTTCCTCGTATTGAGAAGACAAGATGCGTGAGAAAGAAGGAGGAAGAGGAGAGCTGGAGGAATGGAGGAAGAGTGACTGGAGAGACTGCATACTGTTTAATATTAGTATACTCGAGCCTCTAGTACGTGTCCTTAGTGTTTTCCTCGTATTGGGAAGACAAGATGTGAGATGTCTTAGCTAGGAGAAGGAGGAGGAAGAAGAGGAGAGGAGGAGGGATGGAAGAAGAGTGATTGCGTACTGTTTAATATTGGTACTCGAACCTTCACTCCTTGTCCCAGTGTTTTCCTCGCATTGAGAAGACAAGATGCAAGATTAACCCCAACGTTTAACCCGCGCCGCCCAGTGCAGAGAGAGGCCAAAACGTTGTGCCAAGCCATGGTAAATGTTTTCGACGTTTACTAATGATAGCGGTGAAGTGCGTTAAGATAGTGAGAGGAGAAGAATCTGTTAGGTGAGGAGAGTTAATAAGAAGAAATGTATTATAGCGAACATAAGGCTTTAGAATCTCTCGTACTGGTTAAAAGAAGTAAAATAAAAAAAAAATCCATTATCTTCATGCGTGTGAGAAGACTAGACCGTTTTTTGTTGCTGTAATTGCACAGAATGAGAAAAGAATGTTAGGGTTGTTAAAAAAAAAAACTATAAAACAAATTGATGCCACCTGAGTCCATCTTACAGGTAAACATACGGGCATCTTCATCAATACGGGGAATCAGTCACTTCTTTGATCATATTAACGTAAACCGCTTAAAACACATTCCGGCCAACAGGTGTGCGGCGCCGAGAAGACCTGTGCCGCCCCTTAAACAGGTGTGGGGGCAGGGCGCGGCCACGTGTTGCCCGGTAGGTGAGGGGGGCGAGGGCGGGAGGAGAGGGGGGGAGGGCGCGGCCGCCGATCAACCCCACCTCACGACTCTTGCCACACCTCACCTCACCTCCCATACCTTCCCTTTGCCCCTCGTCCTCTGCCCTGTTCTGCTGTTCCGTTCTTTCAATTCATCCCTTCTACAGCCTCTCATATCCGTACTAACCTCTATTACTCTCTCTACCCTTAATCAGTTACACCCATCTATCTATCTATCCATCCATCCATACATACATACATTTATACATACAATCGATCATAAGAACGTAGAGTCTGCAAGGGGCCGGTACAAGCATACATGCATACATACATACATACATACATACATACATACACACTTGCACACACATTCCTGTATTTGCCTTTTTCGTTCACCGATGATCAGTGTGAATAAATGTTACCAGTTCCCGATGATGAGACGGAATCTTCTCGGTGTGTGTCCATCAAACAATGACGTAAATGCCTTTTGGAGCGACGCAAAGTTGTCGACTCAGCGTCTCCGGGCAACAGGTGTGTGTGTGTGTGTGTGTGTGTGTAGGCCGCGAGTTCCTCAGTTTTTCACCTCAGACAGTTATTTTGTTTTTACTTGCGAAACCGTTACCAGAGAGAGACGGAATACGAACAGTGAAATAGGTAAATGAGGTTAGACAGTGCAGTTCCTCAGTTTTCAACTCAGAGGCCATGATTTAGTTTTTATCTGCTAAACGATAACCAGAGAAAGACAGATTAAAGAAGACAAGGAAATACGTAGATGGGGTTTGACGGGATGGTTGTAAAATTCACACTACGTTGTTTTTATTGCCCTTGAGCTGTTTCCCTCGCTGTACAAAAAAAAAAAAAAAAAGACTGACGAGGCGTGTAGGAGTGCAAAACTATACCTCCACGATGACTTATTACCGACCACTACACTCATAACTCCCGCCCGTGTGCCCCGCCTAACACACACACACACACACACACACACAAAGTTGCTGCCCCAAAGAAACCACGTTGTATCGGTGGCTGGCGACGCTTGGCACTCACATCTACGCAGTACTGACGCCGCGCCGGTACTGTGCGTCGGGGCCAGGGAGACAGAGCTCGCCTTCTGCCCGCGTGTGTAATGAAGAAACGCAAAGAATGATCAGCTTTGTGTTTGCGGTGTTTGCCAATGGCTGGTCTGCTGCTGCGGCGTGTGGGGGGATGGGTTGGGTTGAGGGGGGTGGGGGCACAATGGGGAGCTTCTGGCGAGGCTGTTACGTGTGTGCGTGGCGGCGCTTCACACACACACACACACACACACACACACACACACGAGATCACATCAGCACTGCATGGTGTCTTGAGATAATATGTATATTTAGATGGTGTGGGCTGATTATGAAGTGAAGTATCGTCTGCGTAGCGAGTCGTCACGTATTAATATTGTCGTTGACGCCAAGTATTGTTCACTGATATTTTAGCGTTTAGTTTTCTATCGCCTCTCGGGTCTTCTATGTATGTGTTATTTTTTGTTCTTCCCTTCATCTCCTTCCTCGCCAAGGGCCGAGTGATTCACGAGCTCACACACGCACCGAAACAGTTGAGACGCGGTTTGAACCAGTGAGCAATTACCCAATAATCAGACGAGCTGTTCACCCACTCCTTCACTTTCATGCACACTTTTGACTATATATAACAGGGGGAGAGTAGATGTGGTTTATCGTGTAAGGGTACTTAGGTGTATTTGCGTCGGAATGGGAAGGAAAATTGAGGTGAATCACTCTTGTCTTGGTGTGCGGCGCGGATCAGTCTATCTTCCGCCTGGCTCCGCGCACCTTCATGACTCACGTGACCGGGGTAGCCAAGGTGTGCTGCATGTCATAAGTCATTATCTTTGTTTTATCATTACCTTCATAACTTTTTCGCAATGGGAAAAGAAGAAATAGCAAGGGAGGGAGGAATGGAAATGAGCCTTGGATAACGGATGTGTAACCTGATGACGGCAAACACTCTGCTGCTCAAGTCAATAATGGATCTGCATCAGCGGGGCCGCGGGTCAAGGGTGACGGAGGCAAACTTTTACGCGCATAAACCTCGTTATCTCCCCGCCAAGGCCAGGCCGTTGTGGGGTGATAAAGAGACACTGTTCAGGACTCTTCATGCCGTCACTCATTATTACTTGTTGATAAAAAAAGGAAGAAATAGTGGATGAAAGCACATGAAGAGGTTACGTCACGTTGCCTCACGACTTGCCCCCCCCCCCTCCATCTGCCTCTCCCTCCCTTCCCCACCCCCCTGACGCTCTCCGGCACGCCCCCATCTCCCGTGGTCCTTCTCGGAGCTCTGGCGGTGCGAGTCATCAGTCAGTACCCCACATCAAGGTGCCGAGGCCGGGGCGCGCGGCGTGGCTATGGGTAAGCATGCTACTGACGCTGCGTGGGGTGCCCGGAGGGGATGCAGGGCAGGGCGGCGCGGCGGCAGGACCCCCGACACCAGATAGCATGGCAGGAGGCTTGACCCTTCGCCCGGTGAATCACTTAGCGAGGGAAGAGGCGCGCTAGTTTCACCACCACGACAGATGTGTATGATCTTAACTGCTCACTCGTTTAAGCCGGCTTGTCTCGCTTTGCTACAGGGCTGTCCGTGTGTGTGTGTCAGTGTGTTCGTGCGTGCATCGGTAGCAGCCTGGGATCGTGTTTACAAGGGTTCGCGGAGTCCACTTAAGATAAAGGGATTAACTAGCAACAGGTGGGTCGCCGCAGAGCTTGTGGAATGTTGGCTGTGTGTCGGATTAAAGCGATGAAGCCAGGTTGATGGACAAGCTCACAGGGTCGCGGCGGGAGAGGGAGGGAGGGAGGGAGACGACAGACAGACAGAGGTTGTCCTTGATCACTCAGTCACTTGATCATTCACTTTTTGTCGTTGTGTATCTTGTATCAGCATAATGGCAAAGCAGGTCAGATGGGAAACTCATGTCGTCAGTATCTTGCTATATATAGATCCTGGCGTGCTTCATACAGAAGGGAAAAACCGGCAGGATGTTAAGGTTTGGAGGATGCGTGAATCAAGCCAACAGAGTTATATACTAGAGGGTTCAACTCCAGTCTCTCGCCACGGTGAGAGGTGAAGCCACTGCTCATGCCTTTAACTCTGTGGTCGGCCGCCATAGGGTGACGGATTGGCGACCTTCCCATGATTCCACATGTTTACACTTAACCACTATTAGCTAGCCACCATTATGATATTTTGGAAAACTGAGCCGATCATCGTGTTGATGCGATATTGCTGCATATCATGATCACAGGTTTATTGCACTTAGGTGTACCTACAATAAAATAATGAGAAAAAAATTATGGTAGTGCATAAACATTTTTGTTCACCTTTTTGGATTCAACTCCTTGTCATTCATATACTTTTTATTGCATTAAATTTTCGTTTACAGTTTCAAATTCAGCACATTTTTCCGATTCAGATGGCATATGACATGTACCAATGTAACAATAATCAGTGGGTAGAAAATGGACAAGAAAATAACAAGTCTATCTGACAGAGGATCGCCGAGGCGCTAGTAACCTGATAATAGCAGTAGCAGACATAACTATGTGATATTAAAATTCTCTGTCTCGCCATCCGTCACCCTAAGATGGCCGCCAGTTGCTTCAAAATCCAGGCTCTGGGAACCCTCTATGTATACAACTCTGTGGTCAAACCTCGTCCTGTAGTACTCCCCATAGAGTAGATGACCTCTTTTGGAGAGAGAGAGAGAGAGAGAGAGAGAGAGAGAGAGAGAGAGAGAGAGAGAGAGAGAGAGAGAGAGAGAGAGAGAGAGAGAGAGAGAGAGAGAGACATACATATTTACATACATACATACACGCACCACT
This sequence comes from Eriocheir sinensis, assembly GCF_024679095.1. Classification (NCBI taxonomy): domain Eukaryota; kingdom Metazoa; phylum Arthropoda; class Malacostraca; order Decapoda; family Varunidae; genus Eriocheir; species Eriocheir sinensis. The sequence continues at coordinate 29,905 of NW_026110897.1, read as the reverse complement.
AAACTTATTTTCCACTTTCAGAACCGTCTGCGTCAGCTCGGGCTCTTGAGGAACATGAAAACCACGCTGCGCCCCGCCTCCCCTTCCGCCCCCCACCGCAATACCCTTTCCGCCGCCCCCTTACTCCGCCTCGCTGACGGGGGCGGGTCGAGCTGAAAGAAAACGAGACTCCGGCGTCGCTCGTGCATGTGTGGTGCCGGGGACGGGAGGAGGCGAGGGCCGGACGTCCAGACAGACAGGCCGGCGTGGTGATGTGTGTTGGTGTCGCCGCGGCGGTGTAGTGATGATCAAGTGTCCTGTGTGTTGGTAGAGGCCGGGAGTCTGTCCTCAGCATGGCGGGGCGTCGCGCTGCCCTTCCCCTCGCCTCCCGCCTCCTGCTGGTGCAAGGCCCGTTCTCGCGTGCTGGCCGGACTACGTGGAGCAGGGCGCGGAGCAGGCCGACGTGGTGGTCATGGCGAAGGTCATCCACGTGGGGTCAACTCGCGGTCACGGACTCAATAGTTTTTATAATCTAGTGCGAATACAAGTGAAAACGTTCCTGAAGGGCGAGGAAACGTGTCGGAAACATGTGCAAAGACCGGAGTGGGAGGAGGAGGCCACGTTTGTCGAGGTGCCTGACCCTCCTTCCTCCCCGCCCACGGATCCGCCCCTGGGTGTGGACGGCGTGTCGGCCCGGGGCACCTGCAGCGGGCGGGTGCGGGTCGGGGACATCATGATCTTCTTCCTCCGCCCCAAGACCCAAACCGAGGTCAGGGAAGGTCGTAGTGCCGCGGCGACCTTCCTCGTGACCTCGCAGCCCATCAAGCTCAACCTTCAGCTCCTGAGGTACACCCAGACTGCAGTGCAAGGTGAGTACCCGCTGGTGCTGTGTTGGTGCTGTGCTGTACTTATTTTGTTGTGATGTGTTGTACCGTTCTATGCTGTGCTGTATCGTGTTGTCCTGGAGGGTTGTGCTTTTTTATGCTCTCCCGGTGTGTTGTGCTTTTTTATGCTGTCCTGGTGAGTTGTGCTTTTTTATGCTGTTCTGGTGTATTGTGCCTTTTTTATGCTGTCCTGGTGTATTGTGCCTTTTTTATGCTGTCCTGGAGTGTTGTGTCTTTTCTTATGCTGTTCTGGAGTGTTGTGCTTTTTTTATGCTGTCGTGGTGTGTTGTGCTTTTTTTATGCTGTTCTGGTGTGTTGTGCTTTTTTTATGCTGCTCTGGTGTGTTGTGCTTTTTTTATGCTGCTCTGGTGTGTTGTGCTTTTTTTATGCTGTTCTGGTGTGTTGTGCTTTTTTTATGCTGTTCTGGTGTGTTGTGCTTTTTTTATGCTGTTCTGGTGTGTTGTGCTTTTTTTATGCTGTTCTGGTGTGTTGTGCTTTTTTTATGCTGTTCTGGTGTGTTGTGCTTTTTTTATGCTGTTCTGAAGTGTTGTGTCTTTTGTGTCACTTTCTCTCCTCCTCATCTTCCTCGTCCTTCTTCCTTCTTCACCTTTTCCTCCATCTCAGCCTCCTCCAACCTCTCCTCATATCCTTCCTCCTTGCTAATAATCAGTCCTTCATCCCAATGATTCCTACTGCACCCTCACTCCCTCCTTCCTTCCTCCTCTTATATATCCTTTTTCCTCCTCCAATCCCCATCTCAACATGACCAAATCTCTTTCATACCTCCTCAGTCTTTCCTCTTTCTACTCATGTATCCTTCAACCTCACGCTCCCTCCTCCTTTCTCCTCTCCCTCTCCCATTGCAGTGACACGACCTTCTCTCCCACGCCTCTATCCTCCTTGCACGTCTGTCAGCATCCTCTTGTGTCAGTGTGGTCCGAGCTGGGTGACAGAAGGACTGGGAAGGGGAAGGAAGTGGGAGGTGTGAGTGTCGGTAAAGGATGCCAGTAGGGCAAGAGGGTGTGACAAGGTTGTTAGTAAAGGGATGAAGGGCTGGTTGTTAGTGTTAGTGATTAGTGGTTAGTGGTTGGGGAGTGAAGGGGGTTATATAAAGGGGAAAAAGGAGGAAGGGAAGAAGGACAAGTGTAGATGGGAAAAAGGGAGGAAGAAGACTGGGAAGGAAGAGAGTATTATAGTAGGATATCAATGTATTATTATTATTATTTAATATCACCACGAATTAGGCATACAATTGTCAGTGGAAAAAACCCACGACAGATAGATCACGCCACCTTATAGGAATGTCGTCCGTCAGTGTTTACCGTCTCAGTTTTGTATACTTCGCACTCCGATGGTGCGCAGAGGTCACCTTGACGTACGTGACAAATTGTAACAATTATTTTCCAACCTGTAACTCGTCACTCCTTCACGAGAGTCCGACTGACACACAACGACAGTCGCTCTCGCTCCGACGCTTCTTGTACATAAAGGCTACGAATATAATTCGCCTTAAGGAGGCTGAAGTCTTAATCAACACCCTTTAAACGCCCCCCGACAAGCCCGTTACAAGAGGAAGGGGAGTGAAGGAACTCATAGAAGAAGAAGAAAGGAGGAGGAAGAGAAGAAAAGAATTAAGGGTAAATAGGAAAAAGTGAGGAAGAAGGGAAGGGAAGGAGGTAAAGAAGGGGAGTGTTAGGGGTTGGACAGAAAGAAGAAGGGAGGAGGAAGGGAAAATAAATAGGATAGAGGAAAATGGTAGGAAGGGAAGAAGGGGAGTGAAAGGGGTTAGACAGGGAAGAAGGGAGGAGGAAGGGAGGAAAACTAAAAGGGCGGAGAGGAAGAAGGTTAGGGCAGGGAGGAAGAAGGGAGGGGACGAGATGTGATATATATTGTTGATGCGCTAATATTTACATACGGCAGTACACACACACACACACACACACACACACACACACACACACACACACACACACACACACACACACACACACACACACACACACACACACACACATCTCAGGGCTCGAGTACTGTGCGTGAAGGACATTGAAATCGGTTTGTCTATGTTTGTCAGTGCTTGTGTTTGTTAGTTTGTTTGTGTGTGTAAGAGAGAGAGAGAGAGAGAGAGAGAGAGAGAGAGAGAGAGAGAGAGAGACTATACATTGGTTTCAGCCGGGAGCGTCTTCAAACATACGAGCTTTCTCCTCCTCCTGCTCCTCCTCCGCCTCCTCCAATCCACTGTTACCATGTTCCTCTTCTAAGCATCTCCTCCATCTACTCCTCCTCCCATGTCATTCCCTTCCCTCTATGTCCTTTTCTCTCCCCCTCCTCCCTCCCTCCCTTTTCTCCACCCCTCCACCCCCGCAGCCCTATCTCTCCCGCCCTTCGCCCATCCCTCCGTCACCCCTACAACCCAAGATCACAAACCGTCGACATAAAAAAGGGAACAGAATTTGACTCCACCTAACTTTGGAAAGACACTCTCTCTCTCTCTCTCTCTCTCTCTCTCTCTCTCTCTCTCTCTCTCTCTCTCTCTCTCTCTCTCTCTCTCTCTCTCTCTCTCTCTCTCTCTCTCTCTCTCTCTCTCTCTCTCTCTCTCTCTCACACACTTTCTTAGGCTTTCGTTCGAGTTTTAAGCACTTCCAGGGGTAGTTTTATGACCCTGGTAGTAGTAGTTTGACCCTTCCTTACCATGAACGTGAAGAAACACTCATGAGAACTCGTTTGATCTCCTTTTCGACCTTTGGAAATCGTTGTTGTGAGAGGCGAAAGCCTGTGAGACTACCGACCTATATATTTGATTAGTGTCGTGATGGCAGGCCAGTGGTTAATGCTTCAAGGCTAAGTAATATTTTCTTGCGTCAGTCGTAAGGCCTAATATTAGAGTATCGGCCTATCGCGGACTTTCTCTCCTCCGGTGTATCGTATGTTCTCTCTCTCCTCTCTATCTATCTATCTTTGGTTGTCGTACTTTCTCCCTGATTACCGTACTTTCACCCGAGACTCATCCAGCTATGTCCGTGAGGCGTAGAATTCGTGTTCTGTACTTGTTAATTTATGATGGAAATCGATTTTTAACTTCTTAGACTAACGGTAATAATGAAAAAGCAACAGTACTAAAGATGATAATAGAAAAAGTGAAGGATGAGGACGACTAAGTTAACGAGGAGGAGGAAACATGGAAACATGGACTAGCAGGCAGCAGAAAGCCTGTTGGCTCATTACTAGGCTGCCTGCGTTCAGTGATTTAATCAATCCGTTTGCCATAGGAGTGGCTTGCAGGGAAGGATTAAAGCACTTGTGTACCTACTCTTGGGAACGTTCAGTTCACACCCGTTGCAGCAAAGTGGCCATCAATGCGTTTCTAGAAGGAGTTGATGGTCTCTGCGCTAACCACTTCTGCAGGAAGGCTGTTCCAGTGGCGAACACCTCTATTTGAGAAATATCTCCTGCCGATGTCGGTATTGCATCGCTTTGCTTGAATTGTTTTTCCGTTGTTTCTTGTTCTCAGGTTAGTTTGTAGCGTGAAGAATTTGGAGTGATCAGCGTTGCTGAGCTTGTTCAGGTACTTAAAGACTTGTATCATGGAGAAGGAGGAGGAGGAGGAGGAGGAAGAGGAGAAGGAGAAGGAGGAGGGGGAAGATGAAGATGAAGAAGAAGAAGAAGAAGAAGAAGAAGAAGAAGAAGAAGAAAATGAAGATAAAGAATAATAATAAGAAGAAGAAAAGGAAGAAAAAAAGAAGAAGATGAAGATGAAGATGAAGAAGAAGAAGAAGAAGAAGAAGAAGAAGAAAGAGGTAGAGAAAGAGAAAGAGCAGTAGTAGTAAAAGGAGAAGGAGGCCAAGATGAAGGCTAAGGAGGAGGAGGCTGGTGGGTCCTCTCGGGTACGCGGAGGACAGTGAGCCGCGTGAGCCACTCGCCTCTTGTCCTCAGATTAATCGTCCCCTGTGATGGTAATTAAATCCAGGTGAACCCTCATTAACCTGGGCTGACGGCTCTGACGGTGCTGAGCCGCAGACCCTGACCACCGCCACCACCACCACCGCTGCTGACGAGGAGGAGGAGACGTTGCAGGAGACCCAAGGCATGACAAAGGTCCGAAATCAAGCAGAGGACGCATTCTGACTTCAGCGTAGTAACATCTCCAAGGCTATTCCTTCTGTGTGGCGCCATTCGATGCGTCCAAGATTAGAGGGCAGAGAGTTATTATCTGTTCACCAATTCACTTCTTTTCACGCCTCTCGATGCTCATCTTAACAGCCAGAAGGTCACAAGTGCAGAGCGTTTAAAAGGTCAATGGTTTATCTCTCAACGCCTCCGGTTCTTATTCTCACCCTCACAGAAATCGTAAATGCAGCGTCAAGACATGTCATTCCTGTCTTATTCACCCCTTCCGTTGCTTATTCTCACTCTCACACTCATATCGTAAATGCAGTAGTAAGTCTTCAATCATTCCTCACTCTTTATGCCTCTTGTTGCCACCCTTCGCCCTCACAAAGATCGCAAGAGCCGTAAAACATGCCTTCTGTTGCTATCCTTCCCCCTCACAAAGATCGTAAGTGCAGCAAGGCGTCAGTCATTCCTCTCTTCACGCCTCCTGTTGCTACCCTTCACCCTTACAATGCTCGCAAGTGTAAGCCGTTCAGACGTCAATCCCTCCTCTCTCCTCACGCCGCCCGCTGCTCCTCCTCACGGCCTTGAGTGCGGAGATTGTTCCCCGCACTGCCTAAGGACCGAGGGAACGCGGCGCCGGCTGTGGGAACGCCCCCTTCAAGAGCCCAATTAATCGAGGCCCCTTCCCCGCCCGTCCCCGCCCACCGCTCGCCGAACAGAGGCGTCCTGTGCGGATTGTGGCCGAATCACTGTTTATTCTGGCGAGCCCTTAGTCGAGCACGAGATCTCATTAGACGGGAATGTGACTGATTGGATCTGGGTGAAGTACTGGGAGTGAATGATTATCTGACTGGCTGGCTGGCTGGCTGGGTGGTTCGATGACTGGCTGGCTGGGTGGTTCGATGGCTGGTTGGCTGGCTGAGTGACTGAGTGACTGACTTAACTCTGTGCCTCGCTAATTTATAACTAAGTACTCTGAGTGAATGATTATGTATATCTAACTGACTGACTGACGTGTTGGCTGGCTGGCTGGCTGATTAGTTGACAGGCTGACTGACTGACTGACTGATTGACTCGATTTACTGAGTAGTTAACTAATTTATAAGTAAGTACTGTGAGTGACTGACTATCTGACTGACTGGTTGACTGGTTGACTGACTGGTTGGCTGACGTGCTGGCTGACTGACTGTCCTAATTTGCTCGATATATTAGAGTAGCTGATTAATAACTAACTGACTAACTGACTGACTGGCTAACCAACAGTGTAACCGATAGACGTGCTAGCTAAATCGCTGACTGGCCTACTGACTGACTGACACACTGACTGACTGATGGCTTGAACATGTCGACATAATGCTTCGTTAAAACAGACCGAAGCAAAAGAGAAAGGCAAACACAAGGCAGTAAAAGACAGTCATTCAGCGTCTGTCCGTCATTTTTTAGCTGTGCGGCAATGAGAAAGACTTCCAATCATATCGTCCAAGTTAGGCGATGAGAGAGAGAGAGAGGGAGAAAGAGACACACCAAACAAGAGAGCAACCACACAAGCATTCCGCATTCATTTGTCACTTTTTTCCCCTTACTCCATTCTTTTTTTCCTTTTTTCTTCACACTTGTCTCTCTCGCCTTTCACCGCCACTTCCATCTTTGGGGCGCGAGGCTTGACAAACGGAGAGCCACAGTGCTATTATTACCCGCGGACACAAGACAACTTCCCACCTTCGTGCTTCGCCCACCGCCGCTACCCGTTGTAATCTGCTCGCTTTTTCCGACTCACCTGGCGACCCACTGCAATTACCTGTGCCGCCGCGGGTCCTCCAGAACTCGTAACTTAGGCAGGTGTGTTCGACCGTACTAATTGAGGGCTGTTACCTGTGTGACTTGCGGGAACTCGAGATGTGATGCTGGGTTCCTCCTCCTCCTCCTCCTCCTCCTCCTCCTCTGGTGTTGCTTTCTTGCTTGCTGTCTTGTTTGTTTGTCTGCCTGTTTGTCTGTGTTTGAGTTTAGGTTTCTCTCGTTCTCTCCTATTTTTTTGTCTTTTGTTGTTGTTGTTGTTGTTGTTGTTGTTGTGTTTTTGTGATAATTGTTTTTTTTAAGGTATGCATTGTAAGGAAACCAATGACAGATGTATTTTTTTTATAGTTGAAAGATACTGAACTCTAATCATAGAAAGACATTTATCTCTTATATAGGGTAATGTATTTGTTTAGGCAATGTTCGTCCACATACCTACTTCTGTCCCTCTCTCTCTCTCCCTCCCTCCTCTTTCTTGTCCCTTCTTTCTCTCCTGTTCCTTCCTTCTTCATTACCATCGTCCTCATTTATATCATCATTATCTTCTTTTCCTTTATCTTCTTCTTCCTCCTCCTCCTCCTCCTCCTCCTCCTCCTCCTCCTCCTCCTCCTCCTCCTCCTCACTACCCTCTCCTTACTCCCCATCACTCCTTGCTCTGTGTCTTCTCCGTCAATCATTCCTGTACTCCTTGTTATCTCGAGTTCCTTACCGTATATGTGTAGAGATACGTTTATCCTACCTCCCCTTCCCTCCCCTTTCCCCTTTCCCTTCCCCTTCCCCTTGCCTTCCCCCATGACTTCTTCCTTTCCTCGTTCCTCCTCCTAGTTTCGTCTTCTAATTTTCCTCTCCGTCTTCTCCTTCCTCGTCTATCCTCCCTTGCTTCCTTCCCCCTTCCCCTTTCTTTTCCCCTTCCCCCTCACTTTTTTATCCCTCTTCTTCCTCCTCCTCCATCCACGGCCTTCTTATTTTCTTTATCCTCGCCTTGTATAGGCCAACCGGCCTCTTGCAGACTCCTTACGTTCTTATGTTCCTCTTTCCTTCAATCTATTATTCGTCCTTCTGCCACCTTTTCTCTTTCCCTCCTCCTTGTCCTTCTTCGTCAGTTTCCTTTCTTTTCCTTTTCATCTTTCTTTATCTTCCTCGTTCTTGCTGTTGCTTGATTCATTTTCACTCTTGTTTATTGCTATTTATCATTCTCTTGTTCCAATACTTCTCCTTTAGTTACCTTTCTCATTTTCCTTTACTTTTACTTTCCCCCCTTCATCTACGTTACTTTCACTTTTCATTTTCATATCTTCTTCCATTGTTTCCCTCATCATCATCTTTCTCATATTCATCAGTTTCCCTCCTCCTCCTCTACCTTCCCCTCCTCCTCTTATTCATCTCCACCGCATCATCTCCCTCACACCCTCTCCTATCTCCCTGTCTGCCTATCTTCCTCCCCCGATCAGTGTCGATGCCGGAAAGATAAGGGAAAGGGACGGCAGAGCAAAGTGCTGGGGATGGGACGGGATGAAGGAGCGGGGGACGGGAAGATAGGCTGGATAAGAGATCGATAAACGGAAAGTACAGGGCAGAAAGAAAGTAATACAAGGGTGCTGTATAGAGTCAATTTTGTGAAACGGTTGAGTATGTGGTGGTTGGTGCTATTTATTTTATTTTTACTACAAAGATGTCATGGGATAAAGTTAAGTATTTTTCAGTCTTGTCCTAAAATATAAAAGGACTCTGTTATCTTATTTTGCTGGAAATGTAACAAAAAAAAAGGAAAAAAAAATTGACACGTGCTGGAGTAAGATTCACATGGACGCAAACAAACGGAAAGGATGGAAGTGGGAAAAGGAGAAGAAAGGAGTAGGAAAGGAAGGGAAAACTTGCAGTACCAGCCTCCTTTTGTCTTTCTCTCTCTGCTTGCATCTCCACCCATCTTCCTCATCTCTCTCATCTCCTACGCATTTGAGCATCATTACCCCAGCATCCATCTAGCTTTTCCACTCTCCCTCCCTTCGGCTCCTCCCTCCACCCTCTCCTTTCACTACCAACTCTCACCCCTCCCTACTCAGCTTCCCTTTCCACTCCCTTTCTCCTCCCTTCACCCCTTCCTCTTTACCCACTGCAGGTTTCCCATTCCCCCTCCTTTCACTCTCCTTACCTCACGTTCTTTCCTTCGTCTATATTCCTTGTATCCTCTCTCTATCCTTCTCCTCCTCCTCCAGCCCTTCCCCCTTCACTACACCTCCTTTCCCATCCCCTACCTCCCGTCCCCCTTCTACATACCTCATTATCCCCTTCATCTTCAGGGCCTCATCTCGTTCCTCTTGATGGGCTTGTCGTTAATGATGGTTCTCCGCTTGTTATCACCCAGTAAAGCACACCCGTATGTTGTTTATCATCTTTACGGGGGGTGGGGGTGGGGGGGGGCGGCGGCGTCATCTACCCCTCCTACCTCCTTCCTCTCCCTTCTCCTCCCTTCCTTCCTTTTGATGTATTACCAATTAAGGCAGTAAAATGGATCCCCGAAGCTGGTGGTTATGTTGTTAATTTCTCTATTGAGGGCGCCGCGTGGAGGGAAGGAGGGACAGAAGGGGCGAAAGGGAGGAAGGGAAGGAGAGGGAGAGAGAGAGACGAAGGTATGTCTGAAAGGTAGATTAATTAGTGTTTGGAATGCTGTTTGTTGATTATAATGATGATAATGCTGATAGTTCTGTTTTGTCTGTTTTAGTACGGTTTACATAATGCAGTTTGTGCTGAACGAAAGCGGATATTAGCTTGAAAGAACGTAGAAAAAGAAAAAAATGAGTTTGGGTATAAGAATAGGTGTTAAATAAGAGAGTTTGGACTAAAAGAGAAGGAATACCAGCTTGAATGAACGTAGGAAATGAAATAAATGAGATTGGGTATAAGATAAGGTGTTGAATAAGAGAGTTTGGACTGAAAGAGAATGAATATCAGCTTGAAAGAACGTAGGAAAATAAAAAAAAATGAGTTTGGGTAAAAGAGAAGGTGTTAAATAAGATAGTTTGGACTGAAAGAGAATGAATATCAGCTTGAAAGAACGTGGGAAAAAAAAATGAGTTTGGGTAAAAGAGAAGGTGTTAAATAAGATAGTTTGGACTGAAAGAGAATGAATATCAGCTTGAAAGAACGTAGGAAAGTAAAAAAAATTGAGTTTGGGTATATGAGAAGGTGTTAAAAAAGATAGTTTGGACTGAAAGAGAATGTATATCAACTTGAAAGAACGTAGGAAAATAAAAAAATTGAGTTTGGGTAAAAGAGAAGGTGTTAGATAAGATAGTTTGGACATAAAGAGAATGAAAATCAGCTTGAAAGAACGTAGGAAAGTAAAAAAAATTGAGTTTGGGTATATGAGAAGGTGTTAAATAAGATAGTTTGGACATAAAGAGAATGTATATCAGCTTGAAAGAACGTAGGAAAGTAAAAAAAATTGAGTTTGGGTATATGAGGTGTTAAATAAGATAGTTTGGACATAAAGAGAATGAATATCAGCTTGACAGAACGTAGGAAAAAAAAAAACTGAGTTTGGGTAAAAGAGAAGGTGTTAGATAAGATAGTTTGGACTGAAAGAGAATGAATATCAGCTTGAAAGAACGTAGGAAAAAAAAAATGAGTTTGGGTATACGAGAAGGTGTTAGATAAGATAGTTTGGACATAGAATGAATATCAACTTGAAAGAACGTAGGAAAAGAAATAAATGAGTTCGGGATAAGAACTGAAACATTTGGGGTTACTAGAAAAGGGTTTGAGGCCGTTTGTGCTGAAAAAAAGGAAAAGTAGATTAAAAAAAAAACATATAAAAAAGAAGAAATGAGTTTGAGCTATAAATGAAAGAGTTTGAACTATAAGGGAAAGTTTACAGGAGACAATTTGAGCTGGAAAAAAAAAGATTAGTTCGAAGAGAAATGAAATGAAGAAATAAGTTTGGGGTTTAAATGGAAAGAGTTTGGGCTAGAGAGAAGTCTATTTGGGCTTGGGGAGGAGAGTCTTGTTGGGGTGACTGGCTGGCTGATCTGACGGACGGGGGATTGAAGCCCATAAGGAAGGTTGATCAAGCTGGAAGGACGAGAGTAGGTTTGCCAGAGGGTTTGGGCTGCTTATAAAAAAAAGGCCAATGTTATTTCACATAATCTTATCGTATCTAATCTATCTCAAGCCCTTTTTTTCTTTTCTCTCATATTATGGTAAAGGGAAAAAACTTGTTAGCTTGAAAGAGGTTTGATTCTTGTACCCATTTTTCTATCTTCCTCCTCCTCCTCCTCCTTCTCCTCCTCCTCCTCCTCCTCTACTATAGTACCCAATTCCACATCATCACATCTCCATATCCTAATCGTACTATTGTTCCCTTCTCCTCCTCCTCTTCCTCTTCTTCCTCCTGCTATTCTCCTCTTCCTCCTCCTTCTCTTCGTACTCCTAAGTCTTGCACCCTTCCTCCTCCTCATCCTCCTGCTCTTCCTCCTTACCTTCTCCTGCTCCTCCTCCTCCTATCCTTCTCTTCACCTCCTTCGCTGTCTATCCTTTCCATCGAGTACTCTCTCTCTCTCTCTCTCTCTCTCTCTCTCTCTCTCTCTCTCTCTCTCTCTCTCTCACACACACACACACACACACACACACACACACACACACACACACACACACACACACACACACACACACACACACACACACACACACGCACGCACGCACGCACGCACGCACGCACGCACGCACGCACGCACGCACGCACGCACGCACGCACGCACGCACGCACGCACGCACGCATCTCCACGTGAATTTCCTCGGAGTGACTCGTCTTCGTAATCTTGCCGGAGCACAGCTGTTTCCTCCTCCATTAAACACTATTGTTGCAAGGCTAGCGGAGGAGGAGGAGGAGGAGATAGGGAACGAACGGATAAGGACGATTTGGAAGGCGAATGGAATGTTGTTTGTAGCGAGTGGATAAAGGTGATAAATTTGACACGTTAAGAATTGATAGTGTTTCCTTATTGTTGTTCTTCTTTGGCACTTTGTCTAGTAATAGTGATGATGATAATGATTAAAAAAATAATTGAAAGAAGACTGGACGAAAAGGCTACTAATTAAAGTTCCAAAAATCATTGAGGCTGAAAGTTAGTAAGATGGATTTGAAGTGGAAAGAATAACTATATGAAGGAATATGAGGATTATAGAAACACGAAGTGAAAGTGAATTAGAGGATTGTGGGAAATAGAATAAGGAAAAGAGAGAGAGGAGGAAGGATGCAGGATGACTGTCGTGTGTGTGTGTGTGTGTGTGTGTGTGTGTACAAGTCGCCGTCACTCCTACGTACACATACACGTGAAATATGGCCGGTGGTAAATCTATCAACTTACACACACACACACACACACACACACTAAAATGGTCATGAACGCCTGTGACCATGATTGAGAGAGAGAGAGAGAGAGAGAGAGAGAGAGAGAGAGAGAGAGAGAGAGAGAGAGAGAGAGAGAGAGAGAGAGAGAGAGAGAGAGAGAGAGAGAGAGAGAGAGAGAGAGAGAAGAAGGAAGGATAGAATGGAGAAAGACGAAAAGGGAAAAGGATGGAGGAAAGAAAAGGAAGGGAAGAATAGGGAAAGGAAGAAAGAAAGAAAAAAAGGAATGAAGGATGGAAAGGACGAGTGAAGAAACAGAAAAGAAGAGGAAGGAGAGGAAGAAGAATGAGAAAATCTATATATGGAAGTAAATCCTGAGTCAATATAGATTTATCCTCCTCTCTTAAGCCGCATATCAACAACGTGCAAATTCCGGAGTCCTGATTTTATAATAACACCCTGACAGCCGATAAGGAAAATTTGTTAAGGCTTATCTATCACACTATCTACCCACTCCCTTATTTTTTCTTTACTCTCATCCTCTTATATTTTTCTCTTGTCCGATTCTTGCTTATTCTCTCTTCTTCTTCCTTCTTTTCCTTCTTAGGTTGGTCTTTCTCCTCTTTCCTTATTTAGTCCTTATCTCTTTATTTTTTTCTTATTTGGTCCCTTTTTCTCTTTCCTCATTTTTTCTCTGGTTCCTTTGTCCTCTTTTCCTTCTTTCATATTTTCCTTCATAAAACTTAACTATTTTCCTTCTTCTTCTTTTCCCCTCTTATTTCTCCCACATGTTGGTTCTCTCTCTCTCTCTCTCTCTCTCTCTCTCCTCTCATTCTCCTCTCACTTTTTTTCACTTCAACATTTTACTCTTTCATCTCTTTCTCCTCCTCTTTCGTACTCTTTGATTCTGTTTCCACCCTAAGGCATCCATCCCCTCATCCTCTTTTCCCTCATTCCCCTCATTCTTCCCCTTCGTGATATGGGTCATTCACCTTAGTCATTCCACCTGCCTGCCTCGATTATTAATTACACGTAAGAAGGGGAAGGCGCGTAGGTGGGGACAGGTAGACAGGTGGACAGGTGAGCCAGGTAAGGTGTGATGAGGGAGAGAGAGAGAGTGCGTAGGTAGCAAGGTCAGTTGAGGTCAGGAACGAAAAGTGAGTGTTGGGTTTTTGTGTTTGATATTAGAAATTGCTCGTGAAGGGTGATTGAAGTGTACTAATGAGGCAATAGTTGTAGCAGTAGTAGTAGGAGGAATTGTAGTAGTAGTAGTAGTAGTAGTAGTAGTAGTAGTAGTAGTAGTAGTAGTAGTACAGTATTATGAGGTAAAAGCAGTGGAAAAAAATGTTAGAAAAGTGAAGAAGAAAAGGGAGTAGAGAGAAAAGAAAATAGAGGGAGAAAGAAATAAAGGAAAGAAGGATGGGAAGAAAAAAGAAGGGAGATTGAGAATGGAAGGAAGGAAAACGAGTGGAGAAAGAGAAGTAGTAGAATTAGTAGTAGAAGTAGTAGATGAGGTAGTAGCAGTTGTAGAGGTAGTAGTAGTAGTAGTAATAGTAGTAGTAGTAATATAGGTAGGAGTAGTGGTTGTTATACTTTATGAAAGGAAACATTTTTAAAACACTTTCAAATAGTAAAAATCAAATAATCTTGAATATCTGTTTAAAAAAAAAAAAAGCGTGGGTGACTTGAAGGAATTTTGGACCGGAAATAGCGATCTTACCCCCCCCCCCCCTAACGCTTCCCCCATCCCCTTCTCCCCTTCCCTCCCTCCCCCATTAAGCAAGGCCAAAGGAGGGGAAAGGAAAGGGAGGGGACTGGGCGTTGGTCTTCATATTTAAGTGGGTGAGGAAGGGGAAGATGATGAAGGCAAGGATGAAGAGGAGGAGGAGGAGGAGGAGGAGGAGGAAGGAGTAGATGAGGTCCTTTGTGATGGTAATGGTTATAATTATACTCAACGATTGAATATTTCTCCTTTTTTTTATCTGCTTCTTATTTTTCTCCTTCTCCTCCCACTCCTCCTTCTTTTTCTTGTTCTTGTTCTTCTTCCTGTTCATAATAATTTCCTTCCTTTTGTTTTCTTCTTTTTTATCTGTATTTTTGTTCTTTATTTATTTTCCTCCTTTGTTCTATTTTTTGTTCTTTTTGTCTTTCTTCTCATTCTTATTCTTGATCTTTTTTTCTTCTCTATTACCATTATTATTATTGTTATTATTATTATTATTATTATTATTATCACCATTAAGAACATAAGAACATAAGAACGTAAGGAGTCTGCAAGAGGCCGGTTGGCCTATTCACTGAGAGGGGCGGGGAGGCGACGGGGCTGGGTCGTGTTGGGGTGCTGAGGCGTGAGGAGGGGAGCAGCAGAGAGGGCGAGGGGAAGGTGGCAGGGAGGTCAGCTGGTGAGCGCGCCGGTCGGTGATCGTGGTCAAATCGTATCTTACCGTAACCTATTGGATTCAAATCTGAGGATAATCGTAGCATATCGTAGCGTTTCGTAGTGCTTCGTAGTGCTTGACCCATGGAATCCTCATTTCTTACTCTCTCCCTCTCTCTTTACTCCACTCTTTATTTCTCTCTCCTTTCCCGCACAAAAGATTAAACCCATTCCCCCGCCTGACCTCATGAATAATGTGGCGTTTCGGTATACAGCAACAGCAGCAGAAGAGGAGGTTCGTTCAGTATTCGGGGACGCCTGTCAGAGCTTCTTGGCGCATTAATGAACGGGGACAGGGTGGCGAGACGCGCTTACTCGTGGCTTACATTTGTGGTGGATTACTGAACTGAAGTAGACCAGGGTTATGCATGTATAGGTCTTCCTTTAGAGCTTGGCGCACGTAAACGGAATCTGGACGGGGGTATTGACTGGGCGTGAATTTATACAAGTAGACAAAATTGCCTTACGTGTAGATTTATATTACCTAAAAATTGTGACTCTTTGGAACTGGATACGACGTTAACTGGGCGTGGAACAAAACGATACCCGTTTACTTGTTTTACATTTGTGGTGGTTTACTGAGCTGAGGCAGACCGAGGTTATGTATGCAGGTCTTCCTTTAAAATCTGGCTCTCCTAAACGTAAAACAGGTGCAGAAATTAACTGAGTGTGGCTTAGTATACATGGAGACAGACTGGAATTACATATATATTATCTTTGAAAAAAATGGCTCTTTTAAATTGGATGTGGAGTTAGCTGGGTCCGGATTAATACATAAAAATAGACTGACATTCTGTATATATATTGTATTAAAAAATGGCTATTTGACACTTGATGCGACGTTACCAGGGCCTGGATTCATACATGAAAATAGACAGACTGGCATCATGTATCTTACCTTAAAAATGGCTCTTTGACACTTGATGTGGCACTAACTCGGCGTGAGTAATACATGGAGACAGGCTGAAATTTTATACATGTTGCCTTAAATAACGGCTCCTTGAATCTGGGTGCTGCGGTAACTATATAGGTAAGAGGGTCTACGGCCCAGGGTTGGCAACCTTTGGCACGCGTGCCAGACTTGGCACGCAGAGTGCTTGCCTATGGCACGCCGCGTGATTCAAAGAAGCAAAGAAAAGGTTAAAATACAGAATAATGAGAGAGAGAGAGAGAGAGAGAGAGAGAGAGAGAGAGAGAGAGAGAGAGAGAGAGAGAGAGAGAGAGAGAGAGAGAGAGAGAGAGAGAGAGAGAATGTGAATTGTACATCCTTACTTTTATCACAGTTTAAGTTTTCGAACGATTTTAAATCATTCTTTCCTATGATATATTGAATTAAAACGAAAATGTTTCGTACCCGCGATGAGGAATACGTGAGTATAACGAGATGTAAACGAGTATGAGACACGTTGCCCCCAGCCGCTGCTGACGCATCAGTCACGCAGCGGCAGCGTTGCTTTTTCTGCTTCAGTGACTATTTAGCCGCCGTGAGTGACACTCTTTCTAGTTACTGTCGCCATGGCTACTGCGAAAAAAGTCAAGCTTGATGTCCGATCATTTCAGTCATCATGGACAAATGACTTTGGATTTATTCAGCAGAATGATCGTGCTGTGTGTGCTCTCTGCTGCGAGAATGTCGTGTGCCGCACATCGAGTGTTAAAAGACACTGAAACAAGACACGAGAAGACTTTTAAGGACAGTACAGACAAGGCTGAAGCGATTAAGAAAGCAGTATCGCGCTATGAGAAACAAAGTAATGTGTTTAAGAACCTGAGTGCTAGCAAAAACAATGCACCTGAGGCCAGTTACAAACTAGCTCTGTGTATTGCAAAGCATGGAAACCCTTTTACTGATGGAGATTTTATAAAAGCAGCTTTCCTAGAGTGCTCTGAGGTGTTATTTGATGGCATATCAAACAAACACATGATCATCTCAGGGATAAAAGACATGCCTGTCTCAGCTAGGACCGTGGAGAGACGTATTTCTGAAATGGCTGCTAATGTAAGTGAGCAGCAAACTGTTGCTTTAACAACTACACCTGTGTTCATTGTGGCCCTGGATGAAAGCGTGGATATAAATGACATTCCCGCTTGGCTGTTTTTGCCAGGTATAGTGACACAGAGATACACGAGGAGCTGTGCTGTCTTAAACCTGTGTGTGGCACTACCAAGGGAGAGGACATACTCAAGACATTCACTGATCATTTTGAGGACAGAGGGGTTGACATAAGAAAGATTTTTGCAGTTATAACGGATGGTGCCCCTGCCATGGTAGGAAAAAACAAGGGTTTTACTAAGATGGTTGACGATGAAATTTGGCACCCCATTCTGAAATTGCACTGCATAATTCATCAAGAAAATTTATGTGCCAAGATCTCGAGCTCGGATCTCAACAAAGTGATGGCTACTGTTACAAAAGTAGTGAATTTTCTTGTTGCACACTCTTCTCTTACGCACAGGCAGTTTCAAGCTTTCCTTGAAGAGGTGGACAGTGCTTACAAAGATATACCCTTGCACAGCAGTGTTAGATGGTTAAGCTGTGGGAAGGTATTGGAGAGGTTTGTGGAATGCTTTGATGAAATAAAGATTATCTTATCAGAAAAAGGCCAAGACTATCCTGAGCTGGAGGACAGAGACTGGACTGTGAAACTTATGTTTCTCTCAGACATCACCAAACATCTAAATGACCTCAATCTTATCTTGCAAGGTGCAGGAAAAAGTGATGGATTTGTATGACATTTGGAAGGCATTTGTTGCAAAGCTTGCAGTTTACTCATCAGATATCAAAACTGGTTCTTTCCGTTACTTCAAAAACTTGAAGAACTTATCTGCAATTCATCCTGTCAACACTACTGATCTTCAGGTGTACATGCAAGAATTAAATTCTGAGTTCTCAATCAGATTTCAAGATTTCCAACACATTGGCCCAGTGTTTTCGTTTTTAATCAGACCAGACACCTTTAAATACAGTGAGTTGGACGAGTCTGTCTTTGAGTGGATGGAAACTGAGTTGGAAATGCAGTTGATTGACCTTCAGGCCTCATCATTGTGGTCAGCTAAATTTAAAGATCTTCGAGAAATATTGGAAACTAGTATGAATGATCATGCAGCCTCCATATTAAGTTCCTGGACCTCACTGCCTGATAAATTCAATTGCATGAAGAAAGTAGCTTTTGCATTGCTATCAGCATTTGGATCTACATATCAATGTGAGCAGATATTTTCTCACATGAGGCACATCCTCAACCCCCATCGTAGCAAGCTTACAACGGATCATTCTGAGGGTTGTGTGAAGCTCAAGGTGTCCAGATACTCACCTGAAATTTCAACTTTGGCCAAAGGGAAGCAAGGGCAAGGATCGCATTAATATTGTGAGTATAAATTTAAAATAAAAAATAATATATTTTTAGTTACAAGGAATGCTAATTGCTACAAAAATGTAACATTTATGTTATACATGTGCAGTAAAATACACTTTACTTTAGTTATAGTGGTCACTACATACTCTATGTCTATGATTATGATCTCAATTTCCATAGGACATACGCTTTATAATGTGGGAAAAAATAACACCTGGCACGCAACGTAGTAAAAGAAAAGGCATTAATTAGACTTGGCACTCTATGTTCAAAAGGTTGCCGACCCCTTCTACGCTATAGTAGCGCGTGGCCTCAGTGCTCACTGTGGTAAAATGTTAACTAAGATCGCCACTAAATGCTGTAATACTCAAGGTCGGAGACAAACCGGCATTGTGTGTGTACACTCTTAAAAGAAACATAACTCTCTCGAATCTAAACCGGGGCCGCAATCACCGTGTTCATAAGTGACATATTTGAATGGTTCACGGTCTCCCAACTTCTTCAACATTTATTTTGATTTTGATTTTTTTCAACGAAATTGATAAGAGAAACAGCAACACATTATCACTACTCTGTTGTCATTTCCTTCAATACAACAGCAGCAATTCTTTCAATTAATTTTTCTGGTACCACCAAAATGGTCCTAAACGAGTCACAAGTACAAACTTTCCTTCTCCTAATCTTTTTAACAACCTTCGGTGGCGTCACAGCAGCTTCCCGTGAAGGTAGTTTTTCTTCTTTCTCTTTTACTACAACTTCATTCGTTTTATCTGAAAAGAAAGGACACACACACACACACACACACACACACACACACACACACACACACACACACACACACACACACACACGACAGCAAGGAATTATAATGTCAAGTCTGGTGCGTGTGTGTGTGTGTGTGTGTGTGTGTCTTAAGGGGGATGCGAAGCTCAAGGGGTCCGTTACAAGGATGGTTAACGTCGCTTCACTTGGAACTTCCCCCTTTCCCCTTCTCGCTTCATCATTGCATATCTCTCTCTCTCTCTCTCTCTCTTCTCTTCACGTTCGCTTCATTAGAAGTTGATTCTAAATAAAAGAAAGAGAAGTAAAAAAAATAAGTTGCCTAGATATTGATATTGTGTCTTTGTGTGTGTGTGTGTGTGTGTGTGTGTGTGTGTGTGTGTGTGTGTGTGTGTGTGTGTGTGTGTTTACTTTTAACCAATGACCCTGCACATATTTTTTTTTTTACATATTTTTTCTTCTTCTCATTCTATATTTGGTCTGACATTAATTATTTTCTCTGACATGGCTTATTATCCTTTGCTTTCTCCTTTCATTCCTTTTTTTACCTTTCTTTATTATCACTGTATCACTATATTGCAATGTACCGTATTGTATTTCATTATTATTGTATCTAACTTTATTATCCGTCTCTTTCATTCCCTTAATTAGGTTTTCTATCTCATTCTCCTTTGCCAGCCAGCCAGTCAGCCAGCCAGTCAGTCAGGGTGTTAGTGTTAAGGTCGGAGGGAGGAATGGGGAGCGAGGGATGGGCGTGGTGATGGGGTTGTCATGGGGAGGCGTGGCGTTGGGGACTGTCAGTGTTCATCTCCTTCCCTGTCAGGTTGATGGGGAGGGTTGGAAGGGTGGGGAGGTAAAGGTGGGTGGGGAGGAAGGGACAGTATGGAATGGAAGGATTGAGAGTAGGGTGGGAGAGGAGAGAGGATGGGGGGATGTGGAGGGGTTGGGGTAAATGAGAAGGGGGGAAGGTGAAGGGGAGGAATAAGAGAGCAGGAGAGGAAGAAAAGAAAGCAGATGTAAGGGAAATAAATAAGTGAAAAGTTAAATAGATTAATGAAGAAAGTATAACGAAGAAATACAAACGAGAACAAACTCAGGAAGGAAATGATTGAAGAGGAGAGATAAAAAATGAAAAAGGAAAAGAAAGCAAATAAGTGAATGGAAGAAAAACCCAATAATTAAGAAAAAGGAAAAAGAAAACGGATAGTACGGATAATATAGAAAAGAAAATGATAGATAGACAAATAGGTAAGAGAAAACCTGAGGAAAATAAAATAGTAGAAAAAAAAAACTGGACTAACAACTTCATTCAAACTTAACAAATGAGGCTGAAACGCTGATAATTACTCCCGTGAACTATGGACAAGGAAGGAAACGAAGGGAACAAAATACCTCCCCTTAAGGCATTTACAAGCTTCCCTCCCTTAACCCTCGCCTTCCTTACACCCCCCTTACCCTACTCCTCCTTGAACCCTCCATCCTCCCCATCCTTCGTGTGTCCTGGCCGTCCATATTCTCCGGGTGGGTCCTATGGGTGTCCTGATGGCCTCTGATAGTGTAATGAGTAGGACCCCTCCCACTCCCCCTCCTCCCCTCTTCCCCTTTTACCTGGTTCAATTATCCTGCGACCACCTTCTTCGTCTATGTGTTCCCTTATTTTCCTTCACCTTTTCACTTTTTTTCACTTTTCCTTTTTTTCCTTGAAGGTTTAGTTGTGTGCAAGGTGTATTAAATCATGGGACCTTACCTTAATTGCGTTTTCTGACCACCTGGCGCTCGTTCTTCTTCCTTTCTCCCTTCCTTCGTTCCATCGTTCGTGCCCTTCAGTTTGTCCTCCCTTCCTTCCTCCCTTCTTTCCTTTCACCCTGTCGAATAGTATGGTGGGTGGTCAGTAGGGTTGTGATATATATACCCTGTTGTTCATCTTCTTCCTCCTTTTCCTCTTCTTCTTTTTCTTCCTCTTCCTCTTCCTCCTATTCACACGACCTCAAAAATTCTTCACTTCCTCTCTGATTTTACCTTCACACAACATTAGGTCTGCTTCTCCTCCCCTACTCGCCCCTCCCCCCTCCCTCCTTTCCACAACCCCCCACCCCCACAACACTCATCCCTCAACTCAAACAACAACAACAATCAAAGGTCATCCAATAATCAAGGTCACAGGGGTTACGGAAGTGATTGACCCGCACGCGTGACCTTATTTGGGGTCACGCCGGGGGTCAGGGGTCAGGGCAGTGGGGGTGGGGTGAGCACGTGACCTGTGGGGGAGGGGAAAAGAAGCAGGTGTGGGCGTGCGGGCGTGCAGGCGCGTCCAGGTGTGGCGTGGGCGTGGGCGAGGTTTGGGTGTAGCTGAAGACCCCCGTGAACCCGTCCTGACCCACCACCACCACCACTGCCACCACCACCACCACCACTGCCACCACCACCACCACATTCACCATTACCACCCACGCCTTCCACTTAGTCCAGGTTAATATAATTTCCTCCTAACGCATAACGAACACGATTACCTTCATTAATTAGATTCTTCATACCCGCCTTAATTGGATCCCGCCACTCATTAGACTCACACTCACCTGGTTGCGAGCCTACAGGTGTAATGGACGAGTTTTCCCGCCGTCATAATCTGGCTCCTCAAGTTTATGGCGGTACTGCGAGACATACGAGGATGAAATGGAGGGAGAGAGGGATGATGGAAGAAATATAAAATAGTTAATATAAATGTTAAAGGAAGAAAGAGGACGCGATGATAATGATAGAAAACATGGGGAGAGGGGAAAGGCTTGGAAGATAAAGGTTAAGAAGAGCTGGATTTTAATGTATTAGACAAAATATCTTAGAAGTGAAAAAAAAAGAATGAATGGTTTATGATGAAGAATGAAGGGGAAGAGAGAAACTAAGATAAGTTAAACGAAAGAAGAAAAAAACTTGGTAAGAGTAACGGACATAAAGAATAAATAGGGGGGGAGAGAGGAATGAAGGGAAATAAAGAGAGAAAGAGGAGGTAGGAGCGAACAGGATGAGGTATATGGGACCTGCTTCATAATTAACCTGTTGACGAGGGGTTACCTGAGCAGGTGTATAGAGAGGGAGGGAGGGAGGGAGAGGGAGAAGAGGAATTTGGGCCAGTTTAGATTTTCGATATTGATGAGAAGGGGGGAGAAGGGGGAGAGGTAAGGGAGGGGGGGGCTAAATTCTCCCTCCCTCCCTGTGTGTGTGTGTGTGTGTGTGTGTGTTTTCGTCCGCCATCTTGTCTGTCTGTCTACCTGTCTGCTCGTTTGTTTATTTTTCTGTTTGTCTTGTCTGTTTTTCTGCCTGTCTGTCTGTCTGTCTGAATTTCTTTCATGCGTTCAATGATGAGTGTGTAATCTTATCTTAATACCTCCTACGTGCGTGTGTGTGTGTGTGTGTGTGTGTGTGTGTGTGTGTGTGTGTGTGTGTGTGTGTGTGTGTTTTAATTTTGTTTTATAGTCACGTTCTACTCGTTTTTCTAAGGCTCGTTTATCTTAAGAAACACGTAAGACCACATTATATTTTATCGTTAGTGTATTTTTTTTTTTGCTTTAACTTATAAATAATTGCGTTTCTTTAGTCTTTATTATCTTATCTATATCTTACTTTTTTTCATCACTTCCTTATCACGTTAATTCTTCTCTACATTTCCTCCCTTCAAACTTATTCTTATCTTCTTTATCATTATTTTTATCTTTCCTCTCTCCAT
Source organism: Eriocheir sinensis (assembly GCF_024679095.1). Classification (NCBI taxonomy): domain Eukaryota; kingdom Metazoa; phylum Arthropoda; class Malacostraca; order Decapoda; family Varunidae; genus Eriocheir; species Eriocheir sinensis. The sequence goes on along the minus strand of NW_026110897.1, from coordinate 7,494 downwards.
CGTTCTTGTTCTCTATCTCACTCATTTATCACGTTAATTTATATGTATTTATCGCCCTAACGCACTTCTTCCCATCTCTTTTATCAGCTTCTTTATCTTTTCTTCCTTCGCTCTCGTTCTCCCTTATCTCCCTCGTTTATCTACACATAAGCACCCCCTTTGTCACACCCTCAGCAGCCTCCATGACAGCTCTCCCCTCTCTCTCCCTCTCTCCCTCTCCCTGCCTCCTCCTCCTCCTCCTCCACATCCCTCTCGCCGGCCTTCTCGTCCTTATTAAGAAGTCGTTTGCGTCCTGTTGATAATTATGTGATGGAGAGTCGCCGCCGCATGTGTTAATTAACGATGTATCTCTCAAGCATGAAATATTATTATGGTTTGTAAAGGTAATGATAAAAATGGTATATTATTATTATTATTATTATTATTATTATTATTATTATTATTATTATTATTATTATTATTATTATTATTATTATTATTATTATTATTATTATTATTACTACTACTACTGATTCTGGTGGTGGTGGTGTTGCTGCTACTACTACTACTACTACTACTACTACTACTACTACTACAAGAAAAAGAAGAACAAGAGCAACAAGAACAGTAAAAAGAAAACATTTATTTATAAAGAAAAAAACGGATACCCAAGTTATTCCAAACACGAAAAAATATTATAAGATGAAGAAAGAGCCATCCATGAAAAAAAAGAAAAGGGTAAAGAGAAAGTGTGAAAACAGAGAGAGGAGAGAGCAAAAAAAAAAAAAAAAAAAGAATAGGGGACAGGACAGACATATTATGCATCCCTCCTTCCCCCCCTTCCCCCCCCCCCCGAAAAAAAAGAGGACAACTGGGACACAACTCTTGCATTATCTCAACCCTTTCCTCCCCACCCTCACCCCCCCCCAAAAAAAAAAGAACGAAGAGGATCGAACACCACATAAGGAACGCCCGAGACACACAACACACACACGCAGAAAGAAACAGCTGCCACAGAACGAGGAGGAGGCGGATCAGGACAGCGAAATGAACTCAAAATCCCTAAATTACCTGGTTGTTTAGCGTCTGTTTGTCCCGGGGTCGCTGGGGCGTTCCCAAGGGCGGAAATGCATCGGTGGGTGGGGAGGCCACCGCCCTTACCGCCGCCCAGCCCGACCTCGGCGAACATTTGGCCGTGCGAGCTGCAGAGAGACCGTATAAGGAAGGTGGGAGGGCGTGGGTGCAGGTGTGTGTGTGTGTGTGTGTGTGTGTGTGTGTGTGTGTGTGTGTGTGTGTGTGTGTGTGTGTTTCTAATTTGAGCTTTTGAGTTTGAGTTCCTCAGTTTTTTTTTTGTATTGATTTCTTTGGTTTATTAATGGTGTTTTGTTTTGAGTGTGTGTGTGTGTGTTTGTGTGTTTTACTAGAATGGGAACTGAATGCATGGGTAGGTAAGGGTGTCAGTGGTATGGTGGGTAAGGGCGTGGACTGTTTGAACGGATAGGGATGGGGGAGGATAGGTGGGAATGTGTATGTTGGGGGGAGGGGGGGGCTGAGGTCACTTGCTACACTGACACACACACACACACACACACACAGACAGACAGAGAGACAGACAGACACAGACAGACGGGCCAACTAGCCATACGCAGACCAAATGTGTCGATGGAATGCACGCGAGGAAAAGAAAAAAAAAAGAGCGAAAAAAAAAGCTTGTGTACATTTGCTCTGAGATCTTAAATGACAGTTCTCGATTGCGGTTTGTTGTGCGAGACCTGATTTACGGGGTCGAAGAGAGAGAGAGAGAGAGAGAGTTGCGTTCATATTTTCTTAGATTATAATATGACAGTTTTGGATTATGTTTGTTTGTCTGCCTTGTGCTCGAGATAGACGAAGAAGAAAAAGAAAAATAGGAGAAGAAGAAGAAGAAGAAGAAGAAACTGACCTTGAAAAAATAAAATATGAAAGAACAAGAACCCACTAACCGACATCTTTAAGATGTCGGTAAATACTGGCTATGTGCCGAGCCTATGGAAAGTAGCTAATGTGACGCCGATTTTTAAAAAGGGGGACAGGTCAGTTGCTTCAAACTATCGCCCAATTAGCTTAACATCGGTTATAGGCAAGATGCTGGAGTCCATAATAGCCAGGAACATTCGGGAGCATTTAGAGAAACATAGCTTAATTCACGACTTGCAGCATGGGTTCACAAAAGGTAGGTCATGCCTCACCAATCTCTTGTCCTTCTACAATATAGTATTTGAGGCGGTTGCCAGAGATGAAAATTATGATGTAATCTATCTTGATTTTAGTAAAGCGTTTGACAAAGCTCCTCACCAACGACTGTTGCTTAAATTACAGGCTCACGGAGTAGAGGGTAAAGTTTTGAACTGGGTCAAGGCGTGGCTTAGCAATAGGAAGCAAAGAGTGCAAATCAATGGTAAAAGATCTGACTGGGGATGTGTTACGAGTGGGGTCCCACAAGGCTCGGTATTAGGTCCACTTTTGTTTATTATTTATATCAATGACTTAGATACAGGAATTAGTAGTGATGTTAGTAAATTTGCAGATGATACCAAGATCGGTAGAGTAATTGAGTCGGATCAGGACGCTAGTATTCTCCAAGGTGAACTCAACAGATTGTATGACTGGGCGGATAAATGGCAGATGGAGTTCAATGTAGGGAAGTGCAGTATTCTGAGTGTAGGTAGGAACAACCCCTCACATAACTATTGCTTAAATGACACTCTCATAAGCAGGTCTGGGTGCGAGAGGGATTTAGGGGTCTTAGTGAGCTCTGATCTCCGTCCAAGGGCACAATGCATTCAAGCTAGAAATCGAGCTAATAGGGTACTGGGATTTATTTCAAGGAGCGTAAGCAACAGGAGCCCCGAAGTCTTCCTCAAACTATATTTAGCATTAGTTAGACCTCATCTTGACTATGCGGTTCAGTTCTGGTCACCTTACTATAGAATGGATATCAAAATGTTAGAATCGGTGCAGAGGAGGATGACTAAGATGATTCAGGGGTTGAGAAACTTGCCATACGAGGAAAGACTCAAACAGTTAAACTTGCATTCTCTAGAAAGGCGAAGGGTGCGTGGAGACATGATCGAGGTTTATAAATGGATGAAGGGCTTTAATAAGGGAGACATTCATAAGGTTTTGTTGGTAAGAGAACCGGGTAGGACACGAAGTAATGGGTTTAAACTGGATAAATTCAGATTCAACAGGGACATAGGCAAAAATTGGTTTACTAACAGGGTGGTGGATGAGTGGAATAGGCTTAGCAGTCATGTGGTGAGTGCCAATACAATTGTCACATTCAAAAATAGACTAGATAAATTCATGGACAGCGATATTAGGTGGGGTTAGATACACGGGAGCTTAGGGTCAAAGGAGCTGCCTTGTACAGGCCTACCGGCCTCTTGTAGACTCCTGCGTTCTTATGTTCTTATGTTCTTATGTAAGAAGAACAAGAAGGCCAAGACTACGAAGATAAAGGAGTAGGAGGAGGAAACGAACAAGAAAAACAAGGAGAACAAGAAAAAATGGAATAAGAAGATAAGAAAAAAAGCAAGAGAAAGACGTAAAAGAAGGAGCAGAACAAGAATATTAAGAAGGAAAAAGAAGCAAAACATAAAAAAAAAAAGAGAAACCGTTGCCTTCTACTCCCTCAAGCTTTTTCATATGACAGCTCCAGATTACGCAGGGAAGTCTCACCTTCTACCTGTGGCTATTTAAGGGCTCGTACCTGCGGCATCCCTCACACCTGCGACGCTAATTGCTGCATGAATTTGGGGTGGGGGGCGGGGGTAAGGGGGTGGGGGGGGCCTTGCTGGAGTAGGGACGGGGTGGGGGGGGGCGTAAAATGACCAGGTGAATCTGTGACTCTTATTACACGCTCTCATCTTTATTATTCGGCTCCTGCGCGGTTTTCAGTTTGGTTAAGGAGAATTGGTTTGTATTTTTTGGTTTGTTTATCTCTCTCTCTCTCTCTCTCTCTCTCTCTCTCTCTCTCTCTCTCTCTCTCTCTCTCTCTCTCTCTCTCTCTCTCTCTCTCTCTCTCTCTCTCTCTCTCTCTCTCTCTCTCTCTCTCTCTCTCTCTCTCTCTCTCTCTCTGTGCTTTCTTAAATTACCTTTACCTGAATCACACTGGAGGAGAAAGAGCATTTACACTAATTAATCCACGTCTCAGGTGTAACAAATCATTCACTTACGCTTCCACCCAGTCATACGAATACTATTTTTTACTTACTTTCTCTGTACCACACATTTGCTTAACCCCACACGAAACTGACCTCTCTTCTGCCTTCTCGTTCTGTTTTCTCTAGTTGGAGCAGCGTCTGGATGGTCTTTGTGTACCTGGTTTTGTTTTTTCCCTTGCCCTGCCTTCCTTACCGCAAAAAAATGCCGGTGTACACGAGCAAGGGAGGAGGTTGTCATCTAAGGTATTCTTCATTGAGTAAGTTAGTGCAGAAAAGAAGAAACCGGTGTAGGAAAAATGTTAAGGAAATCGAAAATACTTGAGAATAAGATAGACTGATGGTGTAGTGAAAGAAGGCAAGAGATGGAGGAAAGAGGATAATGGGTAATGTAGGGAAGGAGAGACAAAATAGAGCATATGGCGAGGACAAGAAAGGCATACAAAGGAAGAAAAGAAGAGGAGGAAGGAGAGTTGAAGGAGAAAGATAAGCCAAAGTGGGTGGCAGGAGAGGAGGAGGAAGAAGAGGAGGGTAGAATGAAGGCATGGAGAAGAAGAGGGTACGAGTGCTAGGGGGGAAAGGGGTTAGTGGGGGGGAGAGGGGAGCGCTAATCATAAGAAGGAGATGGGTCGTACTGAGGAGTTATGGACCTGGAGATGGAATGCGGGATGTGATGAAGAGGGAATGAGAGAATGTGGGTAAGGAAGGAAAGGAGAAAAGCGATATGAAGAAGGAATGAAGGAATGAAGGAACGAAAGGAGAAAAGGGATATGAAGAAGGAAAGAAGGGATGAAGGAAGGGATATGAAGGAAGGAAAGGAGAAAAGGGATATGAAGAAGGAAAGAAGGGATGAAGGAAGGGATATGAAGGAAGGAAAGGAGAAAAGGGATATGAAGAAGGAATGAAGGAAGGGATATGAAGGAAGGAAGGGAGAAAAGGGATATGAAGAAGGAAAGAAGGAAGGGATATGAAGGAAGGAAGGAGAAAGGGATATGAAGAAGGAATGAAGGAAGGGATATGAAGGAAGGAAGGAGAAAAGGGATATGAAGAAGAAGGAAGGAAGGGAGGAAAGGAGAAAAGGGATGTGAAGAAGGAATGAAGGAATGAAGGAAGGGATATGAAGGAAGGAAAGGAGAAAAGGATATGAAGAAGGAAGGAAGGAAGGAAGGAAAGGAGAAAAGGGATGTCAAGAAAGAATGAAGGAATGAAGGAAGGGATATGAAGGAAGGAAAGGAGAAAATGGATATGAAAAAGGAAAGAAGGGATGAAGGAATAATGGAAGGAAAGAAGAAAAGGGACATAAAGAAGGAATGTGAGAAGGTTGTGAAGAGTATGGGAAAAGAAGTAACAGAAGATGAAGTTAAGAGGAAAGTTGCAAGATAGAAATAATAGATAAATTGTGAGGTATAATAACACACACACACACACACACACACACACACACACACACACACACACACACACACACACACACACACACACACACACACACACACACCTGCTTCTCCTGGGCAGTCTACAGGTGTTGGTTTCTTGATTAATTACCTACTAGCCGCCTCTCGTAAATGCCAGGCGGGCTAAGCTAATCAACAGGTGGGGGAGCATTGCAAAGGTGAGCGTGGGCTAATCAAGTCGTCACAGGTGAGGCAGAACGCACGAACGAACAGACAAACTCATCTCCGGACCATAATTGTTGTTGTTCGCTAAATTTACGGTTTTCGTAATATGTTTTTGCAGAATTGATTATGTTTTCATTTGTGATTTTCTTTTTAATTTACTTTTTTTACGTTAGGGTTCCGTGAAGTTGTTTTTAATTGGCCGTCCTAAAGTAGCGATATTGAATTTGTTTTCCTACATAGATTTTTGTTCGTTTCCTCTCGAATTATTATTTTCTTCAGAATTGGTATATTATTAATTTCTTTTTATTTTCTATATTTTTTATTTCTCGATTGTGATTTGGTGCCGCTGTTTTTTACTTGGCTTCTTAAAATACTTCTTTCCTTCCTACTGCTACGATTTCCTTGATCCATCTTCATTTCTTCCTTTCTCTATCTTCTTTTTTCTTATTCTCGGGTCATATACTCCAGCATCTTCCTTTTCATCAGCATCCCTAAATAGTGCATCGTTATTTAACACAAGACTAAGCATATCATATATTAAGATGATTTTAACCTAATGAAAATACACATGATAGACGCATAAGACAGCTGCCGATAAATATAATTGGCAAAAATCACAGGTAAAAACTATTGGCTGTGTATCTAATTGTTTTTATTGATGCAGAACCTCATTACCGTAAAGGCGTCGAGAAATATTATGGTTAGAATAAAATTGCGCATAAACGATCGGGTTAAAAGGTTAATGATATAGATAAGACGTTAATGCCGGGGTAGAAGGGCAGGCAGGTAGGCAGGTAAGTGGGGAGGTGCAGGTATAGAGTGGCCAGGTGAAAGGGGGGGGGAGGTAGAGAAGGGAGAGGGAGGGAGAGGACAAAAAAAAAGATACAGGGTTATAAAGTTTATGGTGTGTTGTTAGCGGGACTGATCGACGTGTTATCATCGAAGGGGAACAAAGTGGTTGGGTTCTCGCTCAAGGGGATTCGAACGTGTGTCCTATGGTCGGTTTTATGTACGTTAGGGCCACCAGAGGGCGCCCCGAGAGGAGTTATACGGATAGCTGGTGACGTTTGTGGGAGTTTTGTGGTAGGTGTGACTTTTTTTGCCAGCTGTTTTTTTTGTTTTTAGGTGACGGGTACGATAGTGAATAGGTGCGTACGGTAATGAATAGGGAGATACGGTAATGAGTTGATGTGCGATGTTCTACGTAGTGCGATGTTTGTCCTTGGGGTGGCCGTCGTTAAGTGCGTAGTTCGTAGAGCACTATTTTTGTTTTTGTTTTAGACAGTCTTTTTTTCCGTTGTCAGAGTTGATAGTTGTAAATAGGTGCGAAATGTAATAACACCTGGGATGATTGAGTTTGTGGACCCACCCCCAAATTTTCTTTATAGTTGTTTTATTGTTGGGATAGGTTAGTTTAGGTTAGGCTAGGTTAGGTGAGGTTAGGTGAGGTTACGTTAGATTAGGTTAAGGCAGGTTATGTTATACTAGATTAGGTTAGGTTAGATTAGGTTAGGTGAGTTCAAGTAAGGTTAGGTAAGGTTATTTGCTACATCCACATGCTAACCTGAATATTAGAGTGTGGAAAGAGTATCCTGAACACACACACACACACACACACACACACACACACACACACACACACACACACACACACACAGCCTGTAACTCTTCCCACCCTATCCTTTTCTCAAGTG
>NW_026110896.1:22500-55000 GCF_024679095.1 Eriocheir sinensis | reverse complement strand
AGATAAAAAGAATGAAGAGAGAAAGAAAAAAGGAGTTAACGAGAGAGAGAGAGAGAGAGAGAGAGAGAGAACCATCCATCCATCCATCCATCCTTCCATCCAGACACACAGACAAACGAACTAACACATAAACACAACTCTTAATCACACACAACAAAACTAGGCAGGTAAAAGAAGGGACACATGACCAGGTGGATGAGTAACTATATTCACAGGTGTGCTCTCCAATTTGTGACAGGTAATTGAGGGCTTTGGACAGGTGGATAGGCAGGTGGTGTGGGTGAGTAACTGGGTGAGTAATGGGACAGGTAAGGGTTGATTAATTGACAGGTGAGGTGGTGAGTGTAAGTGGTGGGTCGGGAAAGGTAGATTGAGGGTGGGTGAGGTAGGGGTAAGGTTGATTAGGTAAGGGAAGGAAAGGTAAGGAAGGGAGAGGTAAGGAAGAAGTTGACTGAGAGAGGAAAGGAAAGGCAAGGTAAGGAAGGTAAAGAAAGGAAAGGAAAGGGAAGGGAAGGGTAGGGAAAGGTTGATTAAGAAAGGAAAGGAAAGGGTAGGTAAGGACAGGAAGAGAAAGGAATGGGAAGGTAAGGAAAGGAAAAGAAAGGAAAGGAATGGGAAGGTAAGGAAAGGAAAAGAAAGGAAAGGAAAGGGAAGGTAAGGAAAGGAAAGGAAAGGGAAAAAACTTAATTGATAAAGGGAAGGAGAGGTAAGGAAAGAAAAGGAAAGGAGGGGAAAGAAAAGGAGAGGAAAGGAGAGGAAAGGAAAGGGAGGATAGAAAAAAGTTGATTATGGAAAAAGTGGAAAGAAAAAGAAAGGAAAGGGCAGGGAAAAGTTAGTTAAGAAAGGAGAGTTAAGGAAAGGAAAGAAAAATGAATTAAGAAAGAAAAAAAGGAAAGGAAAATAAGAACGGAAGGAGTTTGCAAGCGGTACAAGGCAACTCCTGTACCCCTGAGCCCACCTAATACACACACACACACACTCTCTCTCTCTCTCTCTCTCTCTCTCTCTCTCTCTCTCTCTCTCTCTCTCTCTCTCTCTCTCTCTCTCTCTCTCTCTCTCTCTCTCTCTCTCTCTCTCTCTCTCTCTCTCTCTCTCTCTCTCTCTCTCTCTCTCTCTCTCTATCCCCCCCACCGTAAAATAAAAAAATATGAAGTTAAGAAGGATTAATAAAAGTGATATGAGACTACTACTACTACTACTACTACTACTACTACTACTACTACTACTACCAATCCATCATGCCTTGCTTCCTCTCTCATTCTTTTTCTGTCTGCTCACCACCACCACCACCATCATTACATCCACAGCCACCCTCTTTGTCCTCCATCATCACCACTTTCATCACCACTTCATCATCACTTGTATTTTTGTTGTACCGTAAAGAATTTTAAGTCCACACAAAAACACTAGATAATCCACTTTCCGCGCAAAACCTAGTGAACACAGTTATTATCTTCTTTACATAAGTGATTTCTCAGTGTATTAATATTGGCCTATGTTTTGTCTTGGTGGGTAGAAATAACTGCGCCTTTTTACCTGAGACACACCTTTTCCTCAGGGAATTGACCTGACTGCGACCTCACAGCAGCTGTGGTTTGTTTTCCTAGATACACATTTTGACCTGACGACCTCACCCCCAGCTGTTGGTTTGTTTCTCCTAGATAATACACATTTTTGACCTGACGACCTCACTGCAGCTGGGTGTACTTTGTTATCGTCTTAACGCGCCTTAATTGTTTCCGTCTTGCCTCGCCCATATCTTTCTTTCACCATGACGTCCCTCAAGCGTTGTTCTGGGTGTGGCCTTCGCATGGCCAAGCAGTACTTTCTTTCCAAAGGACGTTTGTAGGTTCTGTGTTAAGACTCAGAAGGATGATCAGAGGATCATAGAGTTAGAGAATAGGTTACTGACTCTCGCCGCCCAGGTACACTTACTGGTTAGTGCAGCAACAAGCCTCCCGCCTCCTCCCTCCTCCCCTTCCTCTTCCTCTTCTTCCTCGTCCTCCTCCCCCCTCCTCTCTTCCTCCCTCTTCCTCGTCCTCCTCCCTCTAGTATTGTCTTCAAATCACACAGCAGCCCTCCCATCCTCCTCCTCCCTCCTCCTCCTCGACCATCTCCGATCTCCCTGCTTCCCACCCTCCTTCTCCTCTTCTTCCTCCTCCTCCTCCTCCTCCTCCTCCTCCTCCTCTCCCTCGCCTTCCTCCTCCGTCCCCCTCTCCCCTCTCCCGCCCACCCTCCTCCTCCTCCTCCTCTCCTCTTCCTCCTCCTTGTCCTCCGCCTCTTCGCTCGTCCCTCCTCCCACACCTGTCTCCTTCACCTTCCCTTCCCCTCTCTTCCTCCCTCCTCGTCCGTCCCGTCCCTCCTCCCCACCTCACTCTCCTTTCACCTACTCCTCCTCCTCCTCCTCCTCCTCCTCCCTCCTCCTCCTCCTCCTCCTGCCTCACCTCGCCTCCTCTTCCGTCCCCCTCTCCCTCTTCCCGCCCTCTCCCCTCCTCCCTCCCTCCTCCTCTCCATCTTTCTCCTCCTTGTTCCTCCGCTCCTCGCTCGTCCTCTCCTCCAACACCTGTCCCTTACCTTCCCTTTCCCCTCTTCCTCTCCCTCTCCTCGTCCATTCCTCCCTCCACCACCTCACCCCTCCTTCTCCTTCTTCCTCTTCCTCCTCCTCCCCCCTCTTTCCACCTTCCACCTCTTCCACAATTTCTCCTCGTTCTTCACAGCAGGTCCCTCCCTCCCTTCCTGCTCTCCCCTCCCCCTTCACCCACCCTCTCCTGTTCCGACCGTCGGGTTCTTGTTGTTGGTGATAGTCAGGTTCGTTATGTTGACAGGTATTTTTGCTCCAAGGATAAGAACAGGACGAGGTGTGTGTTTCCAGGGGGCAGGGGTGGGCCATATATCAGACAGATTGAGGCGTGTATGGCAAGCGAGGATCGAACCCCATTGTCTTTCTCAGCTGTGGCGGAAACGACGTTTTCTCGTAAAGGCGAGGACCTTCTCAGGCGTTTTAGAGAATTGTTAGGCAGGATACGTGACGCTGGTGGGTCAGTAGTGTGTGGCGTCCTGCCAGGGAAGGGGCGTTGGCGATGGATGGCTGTCCAGGGCGATAGCAGTGAACAGCAGACCTGCTGAGCACTGCGAGCGCAATGGGTGGCTGTTCGTCGACAATTGGGATTCTTCGGCAACGACGCCCTCTACGCCCGTGACGGGATACACTTGACGTTCAAGGGTAAGTTGAGGCTCTCTCAGACTCCCTTGAGCGAGCACTTGGTACCCTGAGGATTTTTTAGTATAGGCGAGGGGGAGGAGTAATGGGAGCAATGGGAGGAAGTAATGAGGGACATCTAGCTCATAATATAACCAGGCAGCTTAGAAGTAATTCTAGAGGAGTAACAGAGGACGGCTAAGAATCTTCTATACTAACAGCAGGAGCCTCAGAAACAAGATAGACTTACTAAGGGGTGAAGCTTGTTCAGAAAATTCTTTACATAATAGCGATCACTGAGACATGGATAGACTTTGCTAATAGAAATTTTAGGTCAGAATTTGAAATAACGGGTTATCAGATGTTTCACAAAGACAGAAGGGGCAGAAAGGGAGGTGGAGTTGCGCCATATATTAAAGACTCACTTAAATGTTTAGTTAACAACTCAGTCAAAAACTAACATGGATTCAGAATCAGTTTGGGTGGATTTACAAAGGGAAAGAAAACTAACTCTAGGAGTTATATACAGGCCACCCAACCTTAACAGGCAGGACACGAGTATATTACTACAGGAGATTGGCAGGGCGAGTATGAGTAGAAATGTCTGCGTAATGGGGACTTTAATTATAGGAATATAGACTGGAAGATCTAGTGGGTGACCTGGAAGCCGAGGACTTTCTTGAAGTTATACAAGATAATTTCCTTAAGCAGGTAGTTACTGAGCCTACCAGAGGAGATAACATATTAGACTTAGTCCTAACCAATAATGGGAACTTGCTACGTGAGTTGGAGGGCGGAGAGTTAGGAAATAGTGATCACAGAACGGTTCGTTTTAGGTTAGATCAAGGTAACCCGTGATCCAAACCCAGTGTTAGTGCCAGATTTTAGAAGAGCAAACTACGAGGGGCTTCAAGACATCTTGAAGGGGTAAACTGGGATAATTTAGGATTCATGAGGGCCAGAACTGCGGATTGAGAGCCAGGAGAACCAGGTAGAAATGTCTACAATAATTTAGTTAGAGTAATAGTAGAGGGCAAGAACAGCATATACCACAGCGAACACTTAGAAAAGAAAACAATGATCCTATGGATGACTCGTGGACTAAAACACGAGATTGGGTTAAAGAAGGGAATTTATCAGAAAATAAAGAATGGGAAACACATCTCAGGGGCCGGTACGTCGAACTATCTAGATTAGTTAAGAAAAACACCAGGATAGCAAAAAGAACTATGAGATCAAAGTAGCAAATGAGGCGAAAAGTAATCCTAAGGGCTTCTTTCAGATGTATAGAACAAAACACGGGAGAAAATTGGACCGCTGAAAACAAACACAGGGAGCTAGTAGAAAATTACGAAAATATGAGCACATTGTTGAACGACTACTTCCTTTCAGTATTCACACAGGAGGATCGAACGACTATACCGGAAAGAGTTCAGGTGTACGAGGGCGGGATGGCGATAAATTGAGGGATATAATCATTACCAGGCAAGTAGTTCAGGATGAGATAGATAAGCTTAAGAAGAACAAGTCGCCAGGTCCTGACGGGATATTTCCGAGGGTATTAAAGGAGCTAGGTGATATAATCAGTGATCACTAACCGACATCTTTAAGATGTCGGTAAATACTGGCTATGTGCCGAGCCTATGGAAAGTAGCTAATGTGACGCTGATTTTCAAAAAGGGGACAGGTCAGTTGCTTCAAACTATCGCCCAATTAGCTTAACATCGGTTATAGGGAAGATGCTGGAGTCCATAATAGCCAGGAACATTCGGGAGCATTTAGAGAAACATAGCTTAATTCACGACTCGCAGCATGGGTTCACAAAAGGTAGGTCATGCCTCACCAATCTCTTTGTCCTTCTACAATAAAGTATTTGAGGCGGTTGACAGAGATGAAAATTATGATGTAATCTATCTTGATTTTAGTAAAGCGTTTGACAAAGTTCCTCACCAACGACTGTTGCTTAAATTACAGGCTCACGGAGTAGAGGGTAAAGTTTTGAACTGGGTCAAGGCGTGGCTTAGCAATAGGAAGCAAAGAGTGCAAATCAATGGTAAAAGATCTGACTGGGATGTGTTACGAGTGGGGTCCCACAAGGTTCGGTATTAGGTCCACTTTTGTTTATTATTTATATCAATGACTTAGACACAGGAATTAGTAGTGATGTTAGTAAATTTGCAGATGATACCAAGATCGGTAGAGTAATTGAGTCGGATCAGGACGCTAGTATTCTCCAAGGTGAACTCAACAGATTATATGACTGGGGGGATAAATGGCAGATGGAGTTCAATGTAGGAAGTGCAGTATTCTGAGTGTAGGTAGGAACAACCCCTCACATAACTATTGCTTAAATGACACTCTCATAAGTAGGTCTGGGTGCGAGAGGGATTTAGGGTCTTAGTGAGCTCTGATCTCCGTCCAAGGGCACAATGCATTCAAGCTAGAAATCGAGCTAATAGGGTACTGGGATTTATTTCAAGGAGCGTAAGCAACAGAAGCCCCGAAGTCTTCCTCAAACTATATTTAGCATTAGTTAGACCTCATCTTGACTATGCGGTTCAGTTCTGGTCACCCTACTATAGAATGGATATCAAAATGTTAGAATCGCAGAGGAGGATGACTAAGATGATTCAGGGGTTGAGAAACTTGCCATACGAGGAAAGACTCAAACAGTTAAACTTGCATTCTCTAGAAAGGCGAAGTGTGCGAGGAGACATGATCGAGGTTTATAAATTGATGAATGGCAATAATAAGGGAGACATTCATAAGGTTTTGTTGGTAAGAGAACCGTGTAGTACACTAAGTAACGGGTTTAAACTGGATAAATTCAGATTCAACAGGGACATAGGCAAAATTGGTTTACTAATAGGGTGGTGGATGAGTGGAATAGGCTTAGCAGTCATGTGGTGAGTGCCACAATTGTCACATTCAAAAATAGACTAGATAAATTCATGGACAGCGATAATAGGTGGGGTTAGATACACGGGAGCTTAGGGTCAAAGGAGCTGCCTCGTACAGGCCTACCGGCCTCTTGCAGACTCCTGCGTTCTTATGTTCTTATGTTCTTATGTTCTTATAAGCTGAAGAATTAGAAAACAGGATGTTGGGGATATCTCAATTCTGTCAGGCGGTCAGAGATACGTATAAGGTGATGAACCAACTGTTCCAGATCATGGAGAAGCGGTGGCTGAGCGTGCCGGCCCTGCATTCGCCACGTTGGCCATGATGCGGGTTCGAATCCGCTGCTAACCACCTGGGATTTTTTAGTCATCGCCGAGTGGCCTAAGACTACCCACATGCTGTCCTGAAGACCACCTATCAACCCCGACTCTAGAAGAAGCTATGCAAGTGAAATCAAGATTGAGCTCCGGCGGGCATCATGAGCCAATAATAATGGCGCCGCTATAAACAATTGCCAGCGCCATGACGGGCTCGGGCCGATCATCAGGGCCCTCTGGAATAGCCCACCGACGCTATAGGCCACATGTTAAAAAATTAAGGTGAGCAAAGTTATAGGCTTGTTCACCAGGCTTGTCATTCGAAGAACACAAAGCCCATTCTGGTGGTGATCATTTAAATCTCGTTAGTTGAAAGAATTACCGACTGGAATTCAAACAGGGTCACGGAAGTGCCGTGACCCTACGCTATGAGCCATCATAAATACGAATGTCAGTGTAAAATTCCCGCTCACCAGCTGACAGCAGCTCCGCTTACCATTGATGAAAGCACTTTTGGTAGTTATCTGATATCCAGGGAAGGATTTTGCAGTCTTACGTATATTTATAAAGGTAGTTTTAAGTTGTTGTAAGACAAGACTTTAGAAAAAGTCCCTATAATGTGAAATAGGTGATTTTGCTAACTTGCCAGGAGTGCAGCTTCTTTGTCGAGAGCGATTAGTTAATTTTCCATGTATGATTGCAATGTAAACAACTGTAATGTAAACAAGATCAAGCTCTTAAAAATCGTTTTCTCGAAGCCTTTTTTTTTTTTTTTTGTAGCGAAAAACATTCCTTGTGTCCTCAAGCTTTTATGCAACTATCACTGCTACATCAATTAACATATATTTTATCTAGAGATAAAAATGGAAGGTGTAGGGAAAATAATAACTGGATCGGGGAGGTAGAGCTCACCTAGCAACTTACCTTGATGGAGTATAGGCCTTTTTTTACAACAAAGAGACGGCTCAAGGGCACCAAAAAGAGTGCAAAATAAAGCCCGCTACTCACCGCTCCCATAATAGACAAAAGTAAAGAGTGGCCAAAAGAGAGGTCAATTTCGGGTGGAGAGGTGTCTTGATACATTCTCCTTGAAAGAGGTCAATTCATAGGCAGGAGGAAATGCAGACGAAGGAAGGCTGTTCCAGGGATGAAAGAGTGAAGATGCTGGTTAGCTCTTGCATAAGGGGTTTGGACAGTATAGGGATGAGCTAGAGTAGAAAGTCGAGTGCAGCGGGGCTGCGGGAGGGTGGGAGGCATGCGGTTAGCAAGTTCAGAAGAGCAGTCAGCATGAAAATATCGATAGAAGATGGAGAGGCAACATGGCGGCGGAGTTTAAGAGGTAGAAGACAGTCAGTATTAGGAGGGGAGTTGATGAAGAAGATAATTAACTATATCTATAACTTAAATTCGTTGCCGATAGTTTGCCCTGCTGCCTAGCATACCGATGCCAAAGAGGAAGAACACTCCACCGAAGTCCTCTAGGGTGAGGGGCCGCAGCGTGGTGGTGGGGACGACGGAGGTCTCCGGTCGGGCACACGCCTTGGCTTCTTGCACGTTCATTTTCAGCAGGTGGCCCAAGATTCCTGTATCCTGCAGGCTGCTCACACTATAAAGAGAGAAAGAATGTGACGCTGCTGAAGGTGTCATGTGTCCTAGCAACCATAAGTGTAAACCCCCAGACATCGTGCAACATCACGCCAAACACAAGTGCTATTCCACTTTGATGAACTTCATTGGAACCTCATTTGGTCTGTTACTTAGTCAATGTCTTACACGTTTATGTCAAATGTGATGTTTCACCTAATACGGTTCAATGTTTTTCATACACCTCTCTGAATACAAACTTGCTATGACAAATTTTGGACTCCTCGGTAATGTGTTGTAAAAATGTATAAAAATAACAGTAAAATAACTTCATTTATACGTGAAAACTATTTTATTTTATCGCTTTATTTATGTATCACTGTATCCTTCACACTTACAATCAATCTATATGTCTATCTATCTATCTATATGTCCATCTATCTATCTTCCTCACTCTCTTTCTGTTTAAATATGAATAAGGTTGATGTTTATTTATTTTTTTAGTTACTAACGACGTAGATGAATCAGTAAGCAAATTCCAATTTTAACGGACAGTGTATAGAAACTTGCACCAGTCGGTTGTTTCATGTTTTTCTCGTGTTCAGCACAATGAGGTATATTCCAGAGTTGCCAACTAGCGGGTATAGGGTCACAGGGCCCACGCAGCTTGAGCTATTATTTCAATTATCGTAAATTACCTGTGCTTTTCTGTGGCTTGTAACAATTACACTTCAATACAATAAGTGACACTATTTTTAATAAAAATGTAGCAGATCATTCTCGTTGTTTTATTCATTGGTAAACGAGAAGAATATAAATCCCGTCAGGCAGCCTCTCCCCATCCAAAATCCTTCTTCCATGAAAGCCCTGCAAAATCAAGCAGAAATTTGATTAAAAAAAAACTATTTACATTGCATTATATGCTGAGTACCTGCTTTGGGTGCATCAGTTTTGCCTTCGTCGAAATTCATCAAAAACATTAGGGCATCAGGCATCTCGACAACTTACTCCTTCACAACAATGGAAAGGCAGTTGTTTGTGGCTCAGTGAGGTCACGGCTTCCACTCCTAGCATATTATACACCACCTTCAGCTGACTGTGTGAGATGAACCAAGACGTACCTTGGGTGGACGCCTGCCGCTACCATGAGTGTGGGCAGGTCAGAGGTGATGGTGTTTAAAGCCAGGAGTTGTGGGTGGAGGGAAACACTATTTGACGGAAGCCAATATCGCACACGAACAAAAAACAAAGGAGGCTCGCTTTCTCCCGAGATGCCTGGCCCCACAGAGTTATATACCTAGAGCGCGCGAGCCAGACACTTGGGTGCGGCAGCCGGAAGTACCTCGGCCGCCATCTTTGGGAGCCCAGTCCAGCCAACTCTGTGCTCCAGCCGGCAACTTCAAAGTGGAGGTTAGTGGTAGGTGGTGATGGTGGTGGTGGTGGTGGTGATGACGGTGGTGGTGGTGGTGATGACGGTGGTGGTGGTGGCGGTGGTGGTGGTGGTGGTGATGGTGGTGCTATAGTGGTGGTGGTGGTGGTGCTATAGTGATGGTGGTGGTGGTGGTGCTGGTGCTGGTGGTGGTGGGTGGAGGAGTTGGTTATGACAACTCTGGTTTTATACTCTCTCTCTCTCTCTCTCTCTCTCTCTCTCTCTCTCTCTCTCTCTCTCTCTCTCTCTCTCTCTCTGTGTGTGTGTGTGTGTGTGTGTGTGTGTGTGTGTGTGTGTTTATGAAAACCACCATCACCAAGGCCACCACCACCACCATCACTATCACGTACTACCATCAACACCACCACCACCACCATCACTATCACGTACCACCATTACCACCACCACCACCACCACTATCACGTACCACCATCAACACCACCAGCACGTACCACCACCACCACCACTATCACGTACCACCACCACCACCATCACTATCACGTACCACCATTACCACCACCACCACCACCACTATCACGTACCACCATCAACACCACCACCACCACCATCACTATCACGTACCACCATCAACACCACCACCACCACCATCACTATCACGTACCACCACCACCACCACCAGCACGTACCACCACCACCACCACTATCACGTACCACCACCACCACCACCACTATCACGTACCACCACCACCACCACCATCACTATCACGTACCACCATCACCACCACCACCACCACTATCACGTACCACCACCACCACCACCACTATCACGTACCACCACCACCACTATTACGTACCACCACCACCACCACTATCACGTACCACACCCACCACCACCAGCACTATTACGTACCACCACCACCACCACCACCACTATCACGTACCACCACCACCACCACCACTATTACGTGCCACCACCACCACTATCACGTACCACCACCACCACCACCATCACTATCACGTACCACCATCACCACCACCACCACCACCACCACTATCACGTACCACCACCACCACCATCACCACCACCATCATCACCACCACCATCATCACCACCACTATCACGTACCACCATCACCACCACCACCACCACCACCACTATCACGTACCACCACCACCACCACCACCACCACTATCACGTACCACCACCACCACCACCACCATCACGTACCACCACCACCACCACCACTATCACGTACCACCACCACCACCACCACTATCACGTACCACCACCACCACCACCACCACCACAAAAACGTACCACCACCACCACCACCATCACTATCACGTACCACCATCACCACCACCACCACCACCACCACCACTATCACGTACCACCATCACCACCACCACCACCACCACCACGAACCCGCACCACCACCACCACCACCACCACCACTATCACGTACCACCACCACCACCACCACCACCACTATCACGTACCACGACCACTATTACGTACCATCACCACCATCACCACTACCACTATCACGTACCACCACCACCACCACCACTATTACGTACCACCACCACCACCACTATCACGTACCACCACCACCACTATTACGTACCATCACCACCACCACCACTACCACTATCACGTACCACCACCACCACCACCACTATCACGTACCACCACCACCACCACTACCACTATCACGTACCACCACCACCACTATCACGTACCACCACCACCACTATTACGTATCATCACCACCACCACCACTACCACTATCACGTACCACCACCACCACTACCACTATCACGTACCACCACCACCACTACCACTATCACGTACCACCACCACCACTATCACGTACCACCACCACCACTATTACGTATCATCACCACCACCACCACTACCACTATCACGTACCACCACCACCACCACCACCACTATTACGTACCACCACCACCACTATCACGTACCACCACCACCACCACTATCACGTACCACCACCACCACTAGCACGTACCACCACCACCACCACTATCACGTACCACCACCACCACCACTATCACGTACCACCACCACCACCACCACTATCACGTACCACCACCACCACCACCACCACCATCACTATCACGTACCACCACCACCACCACCACCACCACTATCACGTACCACCACCACTATCACGTACCACCACCTCCACCACCACCACTATTACGTACCACCACCACCACTATCACGTACCACCACTATCACCACCACCACCACCATCCCCACCACCATCACCACCACCACCACCATCACCACCATCATCACCACCACCACCAACACCACTACCATCATCACCACCACCACCACCACCATCACCACCACCACCACCCTCATCACCACCACCACCCTCATCACCACCACCACCACCACCACAACCATCACCACCACTATCACCACCACCACAGAGTGAGGGAAAGTGGGCTCCCCAAGATGGCTGCCGCACCAGGGTAGCTTGCCTCACCCGCCGCCAACCCCACAACACGATAGCGCGCGCTCTAGGTATATAACTCTGTGCCTGGCCCCCAAATGTTATTGATAAATTTCGCCGAAGGCGATACTAATGCACCCAAAGCAGATACTCAGCATATAATGTAGTGTGAATAATATTTTTTAAATCTCATTTCTGCTTGATTCCGCAGGGCTTTCATGTACGAGTAAGAACGATTTTGGATGAGGAGAGGGTGCCGGACAAGATTTTTATTTTCTCTCGTTTACCAATAAATGAAACAACGAGAATGATCAGCTTACATATTTATTAACAATAGTGTCACTTATTATATTGAAGTGTAATTGTTGCAAGTCCCAGAGAAACACAGGTAATTTACGATAATTGAAAGAACAGTTCAAGCTTCGTGGGCCCTGTGACCCTATCGCTGGTGACACCTGCTAAGAATGAATATACCTCATACAAACTTTAAAAAAATAATGGTTGATGCTATTAGTACATTACTCTGCATTTCTTACAGTCTAACATTTCTAGGAGATCAAATGTTGTCCAACTCCAAGGCTGGAGTTTCTTTTCTTGCCACAAGCACATCAAGATTTCACTACAGATATTCTAATGATAATAATATGCCACATATACATACCCATTATACTAAAAGAAAAAAAATCTGTTAAAAATACAGCATATACTATATAGTTACCTCTACAAAACTACGTTTTAATTTTTAATTTCACATTTTACATAGATGGCGCTATTAGAACCAATCTACAAGCTTTCAACAATAAATAGCCTCTCCTTAAACTAAAATCCTTCACCACTGCCATCCTTCGGTACCTCGTTGTTGAGGGCTACGAGTAGCTATATGAATTTCGATGGTACTTTTCCCTTTAATTATCATTACTATAATTCATTCATCTCCATATTTACAAAAGTCAACAGCTAAGTAAACTGACTCACAACCCAGTTGGGAAAATTGTCCACACACACACACACACACACACACACACACACACACACACACACACAGACAAACACACACACACACATACACACACACACATATAACCACACACACACACACACACACACACACACACACGCAAACACAAACACACACACACATACACACACACCGCCGCCGCCACTGCAGACAGACGCACCAAAACAGCTCCTGATTGTATTCATCGTTATGTCGAAGTTTATGTTTCTCCTGTCGTCTAGCAACTAATAACTGTTGCATGAAAGCCTTGACCACACTACGAGGGATTAAAGTGGCAAGAGATAACTACTACATAGCAAAGTAAGGTAAATAACAGGACTGGTGTGCGCAGAGGCTAGCAGGCGACAGGATATAAACAAACATAGCACTACCACCATGGCTTTCCCTCACTCTCTGAATATTGAAGAAACTGTCAAGGAGAAGGTGGAGCAGGGGTTACGTGACATTTCTATCGATATAAAAGGGAGAGAAACAAGAGAAATAAGCAAAATATCAAAGGAAATAGCTGCTGTACTTGTGCCAGAGCTGGCCAAGGTCATTACAGTGGCCCTGTCTACGGCAGTGAACTGTGCATTTAAGGAGATCTCTGGTGAGTTAACGAAAATGCTGACATGTCACAAAAGCAAGCCTTAAGCTGGCGTCACACTGGACCCAAATCTGGCGAGCACGAGCTCTTGCTGGCAGCTTTTGCTCGCGAGCAAGTCACTGTTGTCGTCACACTGACGAGGGGCGAGCGACGAGCAACATTGTAAACAAAGCCTCAACCATGGTGCCTACTACACCTACGCTTCGCATTACGGCTAAGTGTGCAGCTGTGACGGCATTACTTGCTGTTATTCAACGAGCTCAGAAGAAGAAAAGACGAGTCTGGGTTCGGTCATGGCTGAAGAGAAGGGAGGGAGACCCATGATGTGTACATCATAACATCATAACTTTCTTCAGCGTAGACTTACAGAAATCTGGATGGCTGTGGTCCCATAACTCGGGATGGTCCCTGACTATTGCTATCAAAGAGTGTACAATGAAGGAGGACAAGTGAACTTTTAAACGAGGAGAGGTGGCCATGGCGAGTGTTTATATCAGCTGGCCTGGGCGGTCTTGGTCTTGGTCTTGGAAATCAAAATAAAATCCAACACTACTTTTCTCATTATAAAATATTACAAACACCGTCAAACATAAAAGGAGTATGTGAATAAGTTTTCTAATATCATGGGTATACGGATTGAATACACTAGGTAATATATATTATTCACATATCGGTGCACCAAAGAGCTCATTTGACTGCCTGCTTGCGGCTCGCCAAGCTGCTCCCCGTCCAAGCGGCGAGCTAAACGCAGGAGCAAAAGCTCGGGAGCAAGCCATCCCTCCAGCTAAAGCTGGCAGCAAAAGCTCGTGCTCGCCAGATTTGGTCCAGTGTGACGCCACCCTTACTGAACAGGTATGAGTGTGACAAGTTGGAACAATACCAGCGTAAGGATAACTTGTGAATTTATGGCCTGGAGGAGGAGAATGACGAGTCCGAGGAGGTGGTAGAGGACAAAGTTATCGAGCTGGCGGCAGATATAGGGGTGACTCTGGTGCCTGATAATATCTCTATTGCTCATAGACTGGGTACGTCTCAAGGGAAGAACAGGCCTGTTATGGTAAGGTTTTGTCAAAGAAAGAAAAGAAATTAAATGTTAAGAAAAAAAGCAGAACTGAAAAATAAACGGAGGAAAGTATACATAAATGAGAACTTAATACTCATGAGAGCTACCATATTGAAAGTCAGTTAAGGACCAGACCAGTGTAAAAGGTGCTACCACGAGAGACGGAAAAATCCTGGTGTGGCTTACAGGTAAAGAAAGGCCAATAGAAATTCATACACCAGATGATTTACACAAGATAGGCATAACAAATCCAGACTGGAAAAGGCTGAAACTAGATCATTTGATAAATGATAGTGCATACGACAAAAATGGAGCACAGTTAGATGCCCCATTGGTTATTCCTACTCATCATGATACTAATGATGTTATTACAAAGTTGTCTTTACTAACACTAAATGTGAATGGTATTAAAGGTAAACTAACATCGCCTGAATTTTGTGATTTATGTAGGATGTATGATATTGTTTGTATGAGTGAAACAAAATGTGATGATGCTGACATGCATATTGTTATTACATGAATGGAAGATTTAGGTTTTGATATTGTATATAAAAATAGGCATGAGATTAGTAGATACAAATCAGGTGGCTTGATAATTGCTGTAAGAAAAATTCTAAAAATAACTTGGAAACTTATTAACACAGAACACAAGGCTTTTATATCTATACTAATAGATAAAAGAAGTTTAGGATTGCATAAAAATCTGATGGTTAGCTCACTATACATTTCTCCAGTAAATTCTAGATATGCAAGTGTTGAGTATTTCGAAGAGTTAGATTTTTTTCTGTTGGATTATACGAATGATGACTGTTTACATGTTCTTTGTGAAGACTTTAATGCACATACTGGAACCATGCTGGACTATGTTGTACCTGATGATGATGATGATGATGATGATGATGATGTAGCTGATAATTTAAGTGAAGTACACCTTGTATTAAGTGAAATAGGAGTTGCTCGAAGAAGGTATAACCAGGATGTAACACAGGATAGAAGCTCTTATGGGAGAAATTTAGCGACAATATGTAGTAACAACGATGTGTGTATTTTTAATGGTAGACTAGATGAAGACTTTGGTGTGGGAAAAGCAACAACTACACATGGTACTCTAGTTGATTATGTTATAGGCTCACCAGCAATCATAAACTGCGTAGAGGAATTTAGAATTTTAGACTTATGATCCTTTGTATTATGATGTCCACTGTGGTATACATTTGCAATTAGAAGTAAACATTAAGAATGATAATACCAATGTTGCGATGAAAGTGATTGTAACAGGCCAGGAAAATGGAAATCAGAGGAGGAATATATATATATATATATATATATATATATATATATATATATATATATATATATATATATATATATATATATATATATATATATATATAAAAAAGCTGAAATTAATGAAAATGAAGTGAATGACCTAACAAAACAAATTCATTGCCTATCTATTAATGAGATAAATTCAAGGCTGAAGAAAATTTTATTAGAACCAACAATGAAGGTCCTACCTCCAAGAAAGAAAGTAAGTTATGTAAAGAAAAGTAATAATGCAAGTTTATTTGGATATGACAAACAGTGTTGGAAAAAAAAGAGTACCATAAATCCTGGCATAATTATAACTAAGGAAGAGTGAAGCAAATTATAAAGACATGATAGAAAAAAGCAAGAAGTATGAAGGTGCTTCGAAAAGAGTACAGAGAAAAGAAAGGGAAAACCTGGTGACTAAGTTAAAAGAAAATAAAGGATAAGATCCCTAAACATACTGGAAAATACTAAAGAAAAAGAATGCTAATAAAAATGATATCATTTTTATTAGCATTCTTTTCCTTTAGTATTTTCCAGTATGTTTTGGGATCGATTTACGCGAGTTTGATTTACCCGTTTTTTAAATAACGCGCGGTCCAACATCCAAAGAAATGTTTAATTTACACTTTTTTTTTCACTTATACGCGATATTCTATGCCTATGGAGTGGCCACTAGATGTCTCACGCAACTGGACTCACGCGGCGCCGCGGCCACACAGCTGAGCTCAGTTCTTCCCGCGCGCCACTTGAACAACAATACAGTACCCACGCTGCCACGCTACTCAACAATAGGGGTGCACAGGTACCAGTACCAGTACTGGTACTAACGGTACCAGCTATACGGTACGGTACCGGTACCAGACTGCTCGGTACCGGTACCAATACTAGCCAGTCACTCATGGTGTCCCTCATTTCTTCCTCACACGAGTGAGGCTGAGATTGAGTGCCTGAGTAGACATCTCGGTGATATGGATATTCTCTCTCTCTCTCTCTCTCTCTCTCTCTCTCTCTCTCTCTCTCTCTCTCTCTCTCTCTCTCTCTCTCTCTCTCTCTCTCTCTCCACTGAATAATATTCATTTTTCGATAGAAACCTACCTGTTGTTTGATTTACATTGTTTTTTTTATTTACGCGACCTCTTCAAGGACACAATACTCGCGTAAATCGAGGGTTACCTGTACTTTGCTTAATTTGGAAAAAAATTATGAGCACTTTAAGAATATGTCAGAGGAAAATGCAGTTGACGAACAAATAATGGATCCAGAAATTAATGTTCCTGAGGGAATAGAAGTGAATGTGTTTAACGATCCCATAACGGAAAATGAAGTGTTGAAAGCTATTGGAAAACTTAAGAATGATAAGGCATCTGGCTATGATAATATTATTAATGAATATATCAAGTGCACTAAAAATATTCTTTGTACTTTTTGTTATTTTTTTGATAAGATCTTAGACACAGGACATTTACCTGAGGAATGGTTAATAGGAGTTATTGTTCCAATGTATAAGAATAAAGGTGACATTAATGATCCACATAACTACAGAGGTATTACACTTGTAAGCTGTCTGAGTAAATTGTTTACATCAATATTAAATGAAATCAATCAATCAATGGGGGCATACGCCCGGGGTCGCATCGCGTCGCCCACCCTACGACGCCAAGCCCGGGGGTCCCTTCGGGCGAGTCTCCATACAGGCCCCCTTCCCAACTCGAGTACCTCCCGGCAGGATCTATCGACTTGCTCCATCCATAAACTCCGTGGGCGTCCCCTTGGCCTCCCCCACTCAGGATTGTCTCTTACAGAGACAACCCGATGAGCTGGATCAGCTTCCGGAAAACGTGCCACGTGCCCGTATAGCCGGAGTTGGCGTTGACGGACTATGCAGGTAATACATGTCGAATCAGTCTCACGGAGTTGTCGCCGGTTTGACACAAAGTCATTCCAGCGATATCCCATGATTCTGCGTAGACACTTACTACCAATGACATCAATCCGCCTCTCGAAGTCCCCATTTAGTGTCCATGTCTCACAACCATAGAGTAAGACAGGGAGCACAAGGGACTTGGAGATCCGGATCTTTGTCCTGCACAGGTACCGACAACGCCATATACTCGTGTTGAGCAAGTCCATAACACCGTGGGCCAGACCGATCTGCCGTAAGACTTCCTGGCCAGACTCATCGTTGTTATGAACACGCTACCAAGATACGTGAAACTTTCTGAGATCTCAATGTCCTCGCCACACGCATGCACAGACTGTACTGTGTCATCCAGCAAACCTCCAAACACCTGTACCTTGGTCTTGGCCCAGGAGACCTGGAGTCCCAAGGGCTTCGCCTCCTCGTCCAGTGCCTCGAGAGCCATCACCAAAACCTCCAGCGACTCCGCCAGGATTACTGCATCATCAGCAAAAACAAGGTCAGTGACCCTGGCATTGCCAATGGATGCTCCGCAATGACTCTGGCCCACAACTCTGCCCAGTACCCAGTCCATACAAGTGTTGAAAAACGATGGGGCAAGGACACAGCCCTGCCTCACTCCCGCATTCACGGGAAAGAAGCTGGACAAGCACCCCCCCCCCATACTTCACAGCACTCTCTGTCCCAGAATACAGGCCAGTCAGCAGACCAATAGTCCTCGCAGGAATCTTACAGAGACAACACGATGAGCTGGATCAGCTTCCGGAAAACGTTCCACGTGCCCGTATAGCCGGAGTTGGCGTTGACGGACTATGCAGGTAATATATATCGAATCAGTCTCACGGAGTAGTCGCCGGTTTGGCACAAAGTCATTCCAGCGATATCCCATGATTCTGCTTAGACACTTACTACCAAAGACATCAATCCGCCTCTCCAAATCCCCATTTAGTATCCATGTCTCACAACCATAGAGTAAGACAGGGAGCACAAGGGACTTGGAGAACAGAATACAGGGCAGTCAGCAGACCAATAGTCCTCGCAGGAATCCCACGGAGTCGCAGAAGGTCCCAGAGTGCCTCACGACGCACTGAATCAAACGCCTTCTTGAGATTGACATAGGCTGCAAGCATCCCCTGTCGAAACTCACGTCGGCGCTCCACCAGTACGCGAAACGCTAGGATACGGTCAGTTGTTGACTTGCCAGGCGTAAACCCAGACTGTTCAGGTCTCTGCAGCTTCAGCAGCTGGCTGCGAATTCGCATCAGCAATAGGTGGGCAAGCACCTTGCCTGGCACACTGAGCAGTGTAATACCACGGTAGTTGTTGCAGTCCTGGTGGTCTCCGTTCCCTTTCCAGATAGGGACGACCAACCCCCTCTTCCAGTCAGGAGGAATGGTACCGGACTGCCATACGGCAGTCAAGACCGCATGCAACCCGCGGATCATGGCCTCACCTCCAGCTTTGAGCAGCTCCACACTGTTGTTACAGGTGCCAGGTGCCTTCCCACCCCTCAACCTGGCCACAGCCTCTCTGACCTCAACCAGAGAGGGTGGGCTTTCGTCAATGGGTGGGTCAGCATCCGCCACCTGCAACCCAGCAACTGGAAACCGCCCACGTGGAGGGTCCACCATGTACAGCTGCTCAAAGTACTCAGCCCAACGAGCCCTCTGCCCATCCATGTCCGACACGAGGCAGCCGTCAGCTGTTCGGATAGCGCTCACCTGAAAGGGAGCCTTAGAGCAGAGCTTCTTCAGGGCTTGGTAAGCAGATCGAAGGTAATTCGCATTTAAATGGCCCTCGACATCCTCAGCGAGACCCCTGACATACCTCTCCGTGTCTCTCCTCAGGAGAGCTCTAGTCCTACGTGACAGAGCCCTGTATTGGTCTCGGTTCCCAGCAAGTCTGGCAGCGCGACTCTCCTCAGTATTCCCCAGCGTCTCCACCGAGGCAAAGCCACTCCTAGATCTCGGGCGCTCTCCAATGCACTCCTTAGCAGCTTGCAGAATCTCACGTTTGAAGGTATCCCACAACTCTACAGGGTCCTCCAGAGTGCCAGGCACTTCGAATCGATTTGAGACTGTCACTGCATACTCGTGAGCACATGCCAGGTCCTTCAGCCTCTCGAGATGGAACACAGTAGTGTTGCCTCTCGAGATTCTTCTTGACCTGACGTGAAGCTTGAGTGTCTCAACAACAAGCCTATGGTCAGTTGCAAAAAATTCAGCACTCCGGTAAACCCTGCAGTTCCGAAGGATCCTCCAACAAGTACTAACGAGGATGTGGTCGATCTTCTTAGCTACCCCTCCGGCATCGCTATACCAAGTCCAGCGGTGCAGCTCTGGTCTCTGGTACTAGGAGCCCGCAATTCTCAACCTTCTGGATTTTGTAAAATTCAGGAGGAGAGAGCTGTTGATGTTCCTGATACCAGATCCATAGGGACCAACACATAGCTCGTAGCCAACCCTGTCAGTGCCAGTAGTAGCATTGAAGTCGCCCAGGACATTGAGTGTGTCCCAGGGAGGGCACTGGTCTAATACGGAGTCGAGTTTGGCGTAGAACGTCTCCTTCTCATCAGTTTCACGCATCTCGGTAGGAGCGTACACTGCAACAAGATACATGGAGCCCAGTGTGTGCTTCAGCCTCACTCGCATTATACGCTCATCAACCGGAGCAACCTCAACCACAAATGGCAGCAGTTGACTGGAGATGCCCATAGCTATCCCCCTGACATGGAAGCCATTGCTCATACCGGACCAGTGGAAGGTGTACCCCCCTCACTGATCTCGCCACTGCCAGGCCTCCTTGTCTCAGAGAGTGCCGCTATGTCCACCCTCAGCCTTCTGAGCTTATTTGATAGGTGGGGCAGTCGATCATCGTCCGAGAGGCTCCGGACGTTCCAGGAGCCCACACCCAGAGCCCTCCAAAGGTTAACCCCGGGCCTGGTTCTGCGGGCGTACGCAGCCTCTGCACCACCCCGGCCACCCCCAAAACAAAAAGAGGGGCTAGGGGGCCCTTCCTCCTTCGAGGGGCAGGGGTGCCGTAGGCTTTGGATGCAGATGCATCGTGGAAGCCTGCCGCGCGGTCGGGCCCCCCCCTGCAAGACCGGATCGGAGTCGAGGCTCGCGCCCCGACCCCGACCTCTACTTTTAAACTGTGGTGGTTGGGGGCGCCCAACATCCACTCACTTGATGTAGTGTTTCTCCAGTGGAAATGCTACACTAAGTGACAGGCCGAAATAGTCAGCAACAAGTATGCTAACCATTTAAATACGCTGGGTGGTAACCAAATAACCAGGGTAGGGGCAGGTCTATCTGAATGAGGAATGCAGCGCCCTCAACCTTCCCCGAGCTGTCTTTCCTCGGTTTTTCTCTCTCTTCTGTTCACGCTTCTTTCTTTGGGTAACCGGGGGATTAATCCCCCCCAGGGGTCTTGCGTCCCTGCCCTATGGCGAGCAGTCAGGCCAGCCCCTGATCTGGGCTGGTTGGGGGGAGGGGCTTGCACCCCCTCCCTCACAAAAAAATGAAAGGTTAACAGAATTTTCAGATAAATGTAATATTGTTCAGGAAACTCAGGCTGGGTTCAGACAAGGTTATATTACTCTTGATCACATATTCCTATTGAAAAATATTGTCGACTTGTTCATATGGAAGAAGAAGTTATTTTTTATTTTTGTTGATTATAGGAAAGCTTTTGATACAATATGGAGGAATGGATTGTGGCATAAGATGGTGAAAGCAAATATTGTAGGTAAAGTATTTGATGTTATTAGAAATATGTACAAGGATATAAAATCATGTGTTAGGATGGACCAAAAAAAATTCAGATACTTTTGTTTATCACAAAGGAGTAAGGCAAGATGAAAATCTCTCCCAATTTTTATTTGCTTTATATGTTAATGACATTGAAGAGTCTCTGATACAACACAACTGTAATTATTTATTGTTTGAACAGGAATACCTTGATTTGCACTTAAATTTACTGGTACTGATGTATGCTGATGGTACAGTCATTCTAGCTAACAATGAAGAAGATATGAAAAAAAGTTATTACTTCACTTGAATCATATTGTGATCAATGGAAGTTAGAGGTGAACAACAGTAAAACAAAGGTAGTAGTGTTCAGTAGAGAAAGAGTGGATACTGCCAGGTATAATTTTAAGTTTAGAGAAGAGAAGATAGAAACAATAGATGAATACAAATACCTTGGAAATACATTTTATTGTAATGGAAGATTTTAAAAAGTTCAGTTAGAACAAAAAAAAAAAAAAAACAGGCTACAAGGGCTATGTATTCACTCATTGGAAAATGTCGCAAATTTCACCTACCAGTTGATTTACAACTTGAGTTATTTAAAGCAATGGTAATACCAATTATGACATATGCCTGTGAAATATGGGATATAATGTAATCAGAGTGCTAAAGCAATTGCATATGAATTTTTTAAAGCATGTATTATATGTTCATAAGAATACTAGTACAGATATTGTTTATGGAGAGCTAGGTGAATACCCAATAGAGATTGTTGTTAACACCAGAATGATTGGATATTGGTCAAGACTGATCACAGGAAAAACTACTAAATTAAGCAAGATAATATACTGAAGCCTATTGTATTTAGATTCGGCTGGCATATATACCTCTCCTTGGATTAACCGTATAAGAAATATATCAAATACTTGTGGCATGTCTGGTATATGGTTGTATCAGCAAGTTGATAACCCTGATTGGCTAAAGAAAGTTGTTGAAAGAAAACTGAAAGATTACAACATGGTACAGTAATATTTCAACAAAAGGAATTTGAATTAGTTATGATATTTATAAAGGAGTGCATGCTTTGGAAGATTATCTGACAAAATTAGGGAAAATATTAGGATACCTTTGACTAATGTAAGACCAAATAATAATAGGCTACCAGTGGTAACAGGAAGGTATGGAAATATTAGTAGAGAAGAAAGATTTTGTACGAAATGTAGAAGAAATGTTATAGGAGATGAATACCACATAATGTTATGTTAATGCAAAGCAGCAATGTCAAAATGCTAACCAATATTTGATTTTTCCTTAGAGCTGTATTTGTAATGTTTAGGTAAGATATACTTACTATATCATGCTGTTGCAATAAGTACGACATCACAACTATCATGCAACAAAATGTGTAATTATGTGCTATGAAGAATTGTGCTCCATACTTTGTTTACAAAGTCTGAGCAAATAAATCGCTGCTCCTAAAAAAAAAAAATCAAAAGAGGTGGCCGAAAAAGAGGTCAATTTCGGGAGGAGAGGTGTCCTGATACCCTCCTCTTGAAAGAGTTCAAGTCGTAGGCAGGAGGGAATATAGATGAAGGAAGATTGTTCCAGAGTTTACCAGCGTGAGGGATGAAAGAGTGAAGATGCTGGTTAACTCTTGCATACGGGGTTTGGACAGTATAGGGATCAGCATGAGTAGAAAGTCGTGTGCAGCGGGGCCGCGGGAAGGGTGGGGGCATGCAGTTAGCAAATTCAGAAGAGCAGTCAGCGTGAAAATAGCGATAGAAGATAGAAAGAGAGGCAACATCGCGACGGAATTTGAGAGGTAGAAGACTATCAGTAGGAGGAGGAGAGCTGATGAGACGAAGAGCCTTAGACTCCACTCTGGAAGAGCTGTGTGAGTGGAGCCCCCCGACACGTGAGATGCATACTCCATACGAGGGCGGACAAGGCCCCTGTATATGGATAGCAACTGTGCGGGGGAGAAGAACTGGCGGAGACGATACAGAATGCCCAACCTCGAGGAAGCTGATTCAGCGAGAGAGGAGATATGAAGTTTCCAGTTGAGATTTTGAGTTAAGGATAGACCGAGGATATCTAGTGTTGAAGAAGGTGACAGCTGAGTGTTGTCGAAGAATAGGGGATAGGTGTTTGGAAGATTGTGTCGAGTTGATAGGTGGAGAAATTGAGTTTTTGAGGCATTGAAGGACACAAGGTTCTTTCTACCCCAATCGAAAATGATAGCAACGTCTGAGGTTAAGCGTTCTGCAGCCTCCATTCTGGAGTCGTGTACTTACTGTTGGGATGGCCTTCTATTGAAAGAAGTTGAATAATCCAGAGTGGAATCGTCGGCGTATGAGTGGACAGGACAGTTTGTTATGGAAAGAAAATCATTGATGAATAACAGGAAGAGAGTGAGTGATAGGACAGAGCTCTGTGGAACACCACTATTGATAGGTTTAGGGGAAGAACAGTGACTGTCTACCACCGCAGAGATAGAACGGCCGGAAAGGAAACTGGAGATAAAGGAACAGAGAGAGGGATAGAATCCGAAAGAGGGCAGTTAAGAAAGCAAAGACTTGTGCCAGACTCTATCGAAGGCTTTCGATATGTCTAGCGCAACAGAGAAAGCTTCACCGAAACGGCTAAGAGAGGATGACCAAGAGTTAGTTAAAAGAGCAAGAAGATCGCCAGTAGAACGCCCCTTGCGGAACCCATACTGGCGATCAGATAGAAGGTTAGAAGTGGAAAGGTCCTTTTGAATATCCCGGTTAAGGATTGATTCAAAAGCTTTAGATAGACAGGAAAGTAAAGCTATAGGGCGGTAGTTTGAGGGATTGGAACGGTCACCCTTCTTAGGCACAGGCTGTACAAAGGCATACTTCCAGCAGGAAGAAAAGGTAGATGTTGATAGGCAGAGACGAAAGAGTTTGACCAGGCAGGGTGTCACCACGGAAACGCATTTTTAAGGACAATAGGAGGCACTCCATCAGGTCCATAAGCTTTCTGAGAGTTGAGGCCAGAGAGGGCATATAAAGCATCATTATGAAGAATTTTAATAAGAGGCATAAAGGAGTCAGAGGGGGTATGAGTAGGAGGAACATGCCCAGAATCGTCCAGGGTGGAGTTCTTACAGAAAGTTTGAGCGAAGAGTTCAGCCTTAGAGATAGATGAGACGGCAGTGCTTCCGTCAAGGTTAAGGAGAGGAGGGAAAGAGGAAGAAGTGAAATTGGTGGAGATATTTTTGGCTAGGTGCCAGAAGTCACGGGAAGAATTATAAAAAGCAAGGTGTTGACATTTCCTGTTGATGAAAGAGGTTTTGGTAACTCGGAGAATAGATTTGACACGATTCCGGGCTGAAATATAAAGTTCATGGTCAGTAGGGGTGCGAAGGCTCTGGAACCTTTTGTGAGCTGCCTCTCTATCTTTAATAGCACGAGAACAAGCACGATTAGACCAAGGCTTTTTAACATGAGTAGTAGAGAAAGAACGTGGAATGTATGCCTCCGTTCCAGAGACAATCACCTCTGTGGTGCGCTGGGCACACACAGAGGGGTCTCTCTCCTGGAATCAGTAATCATTCCACGGGAAATCGGAAAAGTACATCCTCAGGTCGTCCCACTGAGCTGAGGCAAAATGCCAGAAGCATCGCCTCTTCGGTGGGTCCAGAGGATGAACAGGAGCGATAGAGCAGGATACAGAAATAAGGTTGTGATCGAAGGTGCCCAACGGAGAGAACAGTTTGACAGAGTAAGCAGAAGGATTAGAAGTAAGGAAGAAGTCTAGAATGTTAGGCCTGTCTCCAAGACGGTCGGGAATACAAGTAGGGTCCTGAACCAACTGCTTTAGATCGTTGAGGAGAGCAAAGTTGTAGGCTTGTTCACCAGGCTGGTCAGTGAAAGAGGATGGAAGCCAAAGCTGATGGTGAACATTGATATCTCCCAAGATGGAGATTTCAGCGAAGGGAGCGAGTCAAGATGTGCTCCACTTTCAAAGAGTCAAAGAATTTTACATAGTTAGTAGAGTTAGGTGAGAGATAAAGGATTGATTCAAAAGCTTTAGATATAGTAAAGCTATAGGGCGGTAGTTTGAGGGATTGGAACGGTCACCCTTCTTAGGCACAGGCTGTACATAGGCATACTTCCAGCAGGAAGGAAATTTAGATGTTGATAGGCAGAGACGAAAGAGTTTGACCAGGCAGGGTGTCAGCACGGAAACACAGTTTTTAAGGACAATAGGAGGCACTCCATCAGATCAATAAGCTTTCTGAGAGTTGAGGCCAGAGAGGGCATATAAAACATCATTATGAAGAATTTTAATAACAGGCATAAAGGAGTCAGAGGGGGTATGAGTTGGAGGAATATGCCCAGAATCGTCTAGGGTGGAGTTCTTACAGAAAGTTTGAGCGAAGAGTTCAGCCTTAGAGATAGATGAGACGGCAGTGCTCCCGTCAAGGTTAAGGAGAGGAGGGAAAGAGGAAGAAGTGAAATTGGTGGAGATATTTTTGGCTAGGTGCCAGAAGTCACGGGAAGAATTATAAAAAGTAGGGTGTTGACATTTTCTGTTAATGAAAGAGGTTCTGGCAAGTCGGAGAATAGATTTGGCACGATTCCGGGCTGAAATGTAAAGTTCATGGTCAGTAGGGGTGCGAAGGCTCTGGAACCTGTTGTGAGCTGCCTCTCTATCTTTAATAGCACGAGATCAAGCATGATTAAACCAAGGCTTTTTAGCATGAGGAGTAGAGAAAGAACGTGGAATGTATGCCTCCATTCCAGAGACAATCACCTCTGTGATGCGCTGGGCACACACACAGGGGTCTCTCTCCTGGACGCAGTAATCATTCCACGGGAAATCGGAAAAGTACATCCTCAGGTCGTTCCACCGAGCTGAGGCAAAATGCCAGAAGCATCGCCTCTTCGTTGGGTCCAGAGGATGAACAGGAGCGATAGGGCAGGATACAGAAATAAGGTTGTGATCGGAGGTGCCCAACGGAGAGAACAGTTTGACAGAGTAAGCAGAAGGTTGATAAGAGGTAATGAAGAAGTCTAGAATGTTAGGCCTGTCTCCAAGACGGTCGGGAATACGAGTAGGGTGCTGAACCAACTCCTTTAGATCGTTGAGGAGAGCAAAGATGTAGGCTTGCTCACCAGGCTGATCAGTGAAAGAGGATGAAAGCCAAAGCTGGTGGTGAACATTGAAATCTCCCAAGATGGAGATTTCAGCGAAGGGAGAGTGAGTCAAGATGTGCTCCACTTTAGAGTTCAGATAGTCAAAGAATTTTACATAGTTAGTAGAGTTAGGTGAGATATAAACAGCACAGATGTATTTAGTAATAGAATGACAATGAAGTCTTAGCCAGATGGTGGAAAATTCAGAAAAGTCAAGGTCGTGCGCACGAGAGCAAGTGATGTCGTTGCGCACTTAGGAGCAATATCCAGCTTTGGATTGAAATTTAGGATAGAGATAGTAGGAGGGAACAGAGTAGAGATTGCTGTCAGTAGCCTCAGAAACCTGTGTTTCGGTGAGGAAGAGAAGGTGAGGTTTAGAGGAGGAGAGATGGTGTTCCACAGAATGGAAATTAGATAAAAGACCGGGAATGTTGCAGAAATTGATAAGGAGGAGGTTCGAGGAGTTATCAGGACACCTCTCAAGTTGAATGTAGTGTGGTGTAGAAAGAGAGAGGATCTGTCTTGAGAGAGCATGCTGAACTACTCTCTGGTGTTGATGAGACAAAAGGGAAACGGATAGTGAGGACATGGGAAGGGTCTTTGAAGGGCTTCAGCACCCTCCTCGCTTCCCATATATCCTCACCGGGAGTAGCTCACGCCCGTTCGGTATATATATATATATATATATATATATATATATATATATATATATATATATATATATATATATATATATATATATATATATATATATATATACAGCCAAAGAAACAGCTCAAGGGCAACAAAAAAAGGTGTAAAAAAAAGCCCGCTAATCGCTGTTCCTACAGAGACAAAAGTAATGAGCGGCCAAAAGAGAGGTCAATTTCATGAGGAGAGGTGTCTTGATACACTCCTCTTGAAAGAATTCAAGTCAAAGGCAGAAGAAATTATAGACGAAGGAAAGCTGTTCCAGCGTATACCAGTGTAAGGGATGAAAAAATGAAGATGCTGGTTAACTTTTTCATATGGGGTTTGGAGAGTATAGGGTTAATTAAGAGGTAGAAGACTTTCAGTATGAGGAGGAGAGCTGATGAGACAAAGAGCCTTAGACTCCATTCTGTCCAGGAGAACTGTGTGAGTGGAGCCCCCCCACACATGAGATGCATACTCCATACGAGGGCTGAAAAGGCCCCTGTAAATGGATAGCAACTGTGCGGGAGAGAACTGGCGGAGACGGTACAGAACGCCCTGCCTCGAGAAAGCTGATTTAGTATGAGAAGAGATATGAAGTTTCCAGTTGAGATTTTGAGTTAAGGATAGACCGAGGATGTTTAGTGTTGCAGAAGGTGATAGCAGAGTGTTGTCAAGGAATAGGGGATAGTTGTTTGGAAGACTGTGTCGAGGGGATGGGTGGAGAAACTGATTTTGAGGCGTTGAAGGACACCAGGTTCTTCTTGCCCCAATCGGAAATAATAGTAGGGGCTGAGGCTAAGCGTTCCGCTGCCTCCAGCCTGGAATATATACATTTTTTTTTTTTTTACAACAAAGGAGGCAGCTCAAGGGCACACAAAAAAAGAAAACAATAATAAAAAAAAAACGCTACTCGCTGCTCCTAAAAAAGAAACAAAAGAGGTGGCCGAAAGCAAGATCAGATACGGGAGGAGAGATGTCCTGATACCCTCCTCTTGAAAGAGTTCAAGTCGTAGGCAGGAGGAAATACAGATGAAGGAAGATTGTTCCAGAGTTTACCAGCGTGAGGGATGAAAGAGTGGAGATGCTGGTTTGGACAGTATAGGGATGAGCATGAGTAGAAAGTCGAGTGCAGCGGGGCCGCGGGAGGGGGGGAGGCATGCAGTTAGCAAGTTCAGAAGAGCAGTCAGCGTGGAAATATCGATAGAAGATAGAAAGAGAGGCAACATTGCGGCGGAATTTAAGAGGTAGAAGACTATCAGTATGAGGAGGATAGCTGATGAGACGAAGAGCCTTAGCCTCCACTATATATATATATATATATATATATATATATATATATATATATATATATATATATATATATATATATATATATATATATATATATATATATATATATATATATATATATATATATATATATATATATATATATATATATATATATGTGTGTGTGTGTGTGTGTGTGTGTGTGATATATATATATATATATATATATATATATATATATATATATATATATATATATATATATATATATGTGTGTGTGTGTGTGTGTGTGTGTGTGTGTGTGTGTGTGTGTGTGTGTGTGTGTGTGTGTGTATATATATATATATATATATATATATATATATATATATATATATATATATATATATATATATATATATATATATATATATACTGATTGTGTGTCTGTGTGTGTGTGTGTGTGTGTGTGTGTGTGTGTGTGTGTGTACTTACCTAGTTGCCTAGTTGTATTTACCTAGTTGTGAAATACAGGAAGAGCCGTACTAGGCTCGTGCTGTCCCGTCTCCATAACACTTATTATCCAGTTTGGCTTTGACTTCATGAATCGTTTTTGCACACACAGTCTCCTCGTCAAGTCCGTTCCATGTATTTTTGCTTCTGTATGGAAAACTGTATTTCTTGATGTCTCTCCTACAGTCGCTCTTCTTCAATTTCTTACTATTCCCTCTTGTCATACTTCTGTCACGTACCTCTAAGTCTTCCCTGTCCAATTTCTCCAATCCCTCTTGTATTCTGTATAATGCTATTAAGTCCCCTCTCTCTCTTCTTCTCTCCAGTGTTGTTAGTCCCAATTTCTTCAGTCTTTCTTCATAAGTATGTTTTCTCAGAGTTTCTGGTAATTCAGTCGCTGTTCTTTGTATTCTTTCCAACTTTCTTCAATCTAGGTGACCACACTAATGCTGCATATTCCAGTCTTGGACGTATCATTGATGTTATTAGTTTCTTCACCATTTCTTCATCTAAATATGTAAATGCTGCTTTTATGTTTCATAGAAGATTGTACTTTTCCTCAGTTATCCGCTCTATATGTTTTCCAAAGGATAACTTGTCTGTTATGATCACTCCCAGATCTTTTTCTTCAGTTCTATTCATGATTCTTTCGTTACTCAGAGAGTAGTTCCCCGATATTCGTTTACTGCTCTTAACAAACTCCATCACGCTACACTTCTCTGTATTGAATGCCATTTCCCATTTGCGTGACCATTCGCTTATTCTATCGAGATCTTGGCTCAGGGCTACACAGTCTTCTTCATTAGCCATCCTCCTCATTATTTTAGCATCATCAGCAAACATATTCATATAGCTTGTCACCTCTTCTGTCATGTCATTAATATATATTACAAACATAATCGGAGGCAACACCGATCATTGGGGGACTCCACTAGTCACCTCCATCCAGCTTGATTTATTGTTCTTAATTACTGTTCTCATTTCTCTCTTCGTCAAAAGTCTATAATCCAATCCAATATTGAACCACCCAGACCTCCAACATGATTAAGTTTCCACATTAATCGCTTGTGTGGTACTTTATCAAATGCCTTCTTTAAGTCCAGATACACACAATCTGCCCAACCGTCCCTTTCCTGTATTATATCAATTACTCTTGAATAGAAGCTGATCAGATTAGTTACACAAGACTGTCCTCCTCTGAATCCGAATTGGCTATTTGTTAATATACTGCTTCCTTCTTTTTTTTTTTATAATTTTCTCACACAGTTAAGCCACTACACTTGTTAATGACACTGGCCTATAGTTCAACGGGTCTTCCTTACTTCCTCCTTTATGTATTGGGACAATGTTAGCCCTCTTCCAGTCTCTTGGTACCTTCCCTTGTGCTAGTGAGACATTAATCAAGTAGCTCAACTTTCCAGCTACTTGTTGATTACACTCTTTTATCACCCAATTTGATATGCCATCCGGTCCCGCTGATTTTCTGGCATCCAGTTCTTCCAGTAATTTTCTAACTTCATCTGTTGATGTTTGTATCTTTTCCAGACCCACTCTATTCCCCGGCTCTGCATCTACACCTTCAAACTCACTCTCCCTTGTGAACACTGTTTTTTTTTTTTTTTTTTTTTTTTACAGCAAAGGAGACAGTTCAAGGGCACACAAAAAGCAAACATTAATAAAAAAAAAAGCCCGCTACTCACTGCTCCTAAAAAGAATCCAAAGAGGTGGCCGAAAGATAGGTCAGTTTCGGGAGGAGAGGTGTCCTGATACCCTCCTCTTGAAAGAGTTTAAGTCGTAGGCAGGAGGAAATACAGATGAAGGAAGATTGTTCCAGAGTTTACCAGCGTGAGGGATGAAAGAGTGAAGATGCTGGTTAACTCTTGCATAAGGGGTTTGGACAGTATAGGGATGAGCATGAGTAGAAAGTCGAGTGCAGCGGGGCCGCGGGAGGGGGAGGCATGCAGTTAGCAAGTTCAGAAGAGCAGTCAGCGTGGAAATATCGATAGAAGATAGAAAGAGAGGCAACATTGCGGCGGAATTTAAGAGGTAGATGACTATCAGTATGAGGAGAGCTGATGAGACTTAGCCTCCACTCTGTCCAGAAGAGCTGTGTGAGTGGAGCCCCCCCACACATGAGATGCATACTCCATACGAGGGCGGACAAGGCCCCTGTATATGGACAGCAACTGTGCAGGGGAGAAGAACTGGCGGAGACGGTACAAAACGCCCAGCCTCGAGGAAGCTGATTTAGTAAGAGATGAGATATGAAGTTTCCAGTTGAGATTTTGAGTTAAGGATAGACCGAGAATGTTTAGTGTTGAGGAAGGTGATAGCTGGGTGTTGTCAAAGAATAGGGGATAGTTGTTTGGAAGATTGTGTCGAGTGGATAAACTGTGTTTTTGAGGCGTTGAAGGACACCAGGTTCTTCTTGCCCCAATCGGAAATAATAGTAAGGTCTGAGGCTAAGCGTTCTGCAGTCTCCAGCCTTGAGTCGTTAAGTTCCTGAAGGGTGGGTCTTCTATTAAAAGAAGTTGAATAATGCAGAGTGGAATCATCGGCGTAGGAATGGATAGGACAGTTCGTTTTGGAAAGAAGATCATCAATGAACAACAGAAAAAGAGTGGGAGATAGGACAGAACCCTGTGGGACACCACTGTTAATAGATTTAGGAGAAGAACAGTGACCGTCTACCACGGCAGAAATAGAACGGTCAGAAAGGAAACTGGAGATAAAGGTACAGAGAGAAGGATAGAAACCGTAGGAGGGTAGTTTTGAAAGCAAAGATTTGTGCCAGACCCTATCAAAAGCTTTTGATATGTCCAGCGCAATAGCAAAAGTTTCACCGAAACGGCTAAGAGAGGATGACCAAGAGTCAGTTAAGAAGGCTAGGAGATCACCAGTAGAACGCTCTTGCGGAACCCATAATGGCGATCAGATAGAAGGTCAGAAGTGGAAAGGTGCTTTTGAATCTTCCGGTTAAGGATTGATTCAAAAGCTTTAGATAGACAAGAAAGTAAAGCAATAGGACGGTAGTTTGAGGATTGGAGCGGTCACCATTCTTATGTACAGGATGTATGAAGGCATACTTCCAGCAAGAAGGAAAGGTAGATGTTGACAGGCAGAGGCGAAAGAGTTTGACCAGGCAGGGTGACAGCACGGAGGCACAGTTTTAAGGACAATAGGAGGCACTCCATCAGGTCCATAAGCCTTCTGAGGATTGAGGCCAGAGAGGGCATAGAAAACATCATTTGAAGAATCTTTATAACAGGCATAAAGGAGTCAGAGGGGGATGAGTAGGAGGAATATGCCCAGAATCGTCCAGAGTGGAGTTTTAGAAAAGTTTGAGAGAAGAGTTCAGCCTTAGAGATAGA
>NW_026110896.1:0-7500 GCF_024679095.1 Eriocheir sinensis | reverse complement strand
TCGGCGTATAAGTCGACAGGACATTTTGTTATGGAAAGAAGATCATTGATGAATAACAGGAAGAAAGTGGGTGATAGGACAGAGCCCTGTGGAACACCACTGTTAATAGGTTTAGGGGAAGAACAGTGACCGTCTACCATCGCAGAGACAGAACGGCCGGAAAGGAAACTGGAGATAAAGGAACAGAGAGAGGAATAGAGTCCGAAAGAGTGCAATTTAAAAAGCAAAGACTTGTGGCATTCTCTATCGAAGGCTTTCGATATGTCTAGTGTAACAGAGAAAGTTTACCGAAACGGTTAAGAGAGGATGACCATGAGTCAGTTAAGAGAGCAAGAAGATCGCCAGTAGAACGCCCCTTGCGGAACCCATACTGGCGATCAGATAGAAGGTTAGAAATGGAAAGGTGTTTGTAAGGGCCGCCGTCAACCCTCACATAACTGTGTGTGTGTGTGTGTGTGTGTGTGTGTGTGTGTGTGTGTGTGTGTGTGTGTGTGTGTTTCTGTGTGCGTAGGAACATCACGCCACCGTAGCTACCACTTATCCACGCGTGATGCTTCACGTGAGTTGCCGATGCACGCTTTGAACCCGCGAGGAGAATCGGTGGTGTTGACTGATCTCCGTCTTGTTATTATCGCCAGTGACCTCCAGCCTTCTGCCGGCAACATACATCTACACCACTCGGCTGAGGTCCTCATTTAGAAGACATCACTTTCGTGGGCTGAAGTGATTCTCTCTCCGCCTGTTCAAGCCGCTGTATGGAGAGGGAACGGAACTCTTATCCTGCCGTCTCTGGTCTCGTCTTGAGCTGTGCTACGTTACATCTGTGCTACTGTCACGACCCCACACCATGTGATCTTTAACCTTGTTATATTTAACCTCCCCACAGTGTTGGCCTAAGGGCTGTGTTGTTGTTATCCTTGAAACACTATGATGAGGTTTAATAGACGGTTATATCACTGTTACGTGTTTGGGGGAGTTCATTGTTGATTTTTGTTACACCTTTGTGGTGATTGTGTGCACAGTGTTCCTCGGTTGTCCTGATTGACTTCCGTGTATACGACTCCGCACCAGGTAAGTCTAACCTTCTCTATCATTCCTCTCCCATGTTTATTCGTGCTCTTTTCTTAGCTGCCTGTAATGTGATTACTATTTCGGTAGTATCATTGAGAGTGGAGAGTGGAGTTTCTTTTTATTTATAGGGGTAACTACTATATTGTTGTTCCCCCAAGGACGGCTTACAGTGTTGCACTTTCGCCGCCTTATAACTGTACGTCTGTGCATTGTTGCCAGGTATAGTTTATACTTCCTAGTTAATCATTTGCCTGTACTTCTCATCAACATGTCCCTCTCAGATTTGGAAGCTTTGGAAGCTCAAGCAGTGAGTTTGGGTTTCTCTGGCGATGAGATTGGTAAGTTTGTGCTACAGCAGCAGAACATTCTGCGTGAGGAACGTGCTGCTGAACGACAGGAAAGGAAAGAAGAACAGGAACGTGCTGCTGAACGACATGAACGCCAGGAAAGGAAAGAGGAACAGGAGCGACAGGAAAGGCTGGAACTAGCGAGAATGCAGGAGACAGAAAAATTGGCAAACCCAGAGTCAGAAAAGGAACGATTGAGGATGGAGGCTGAACGATTGAGGATGGAGGCTGAAAAGGAAGTTGAACTCGCTCGTATAGCTGCACAGGGTTCATCTACTCCTCAGGCAGTGTCTCACGAGGAAAATGTAAATAAGCCCCGTTTACCTCAGTATAAAGAGGGAGAAGATATTGCTTCTTATCTGGTACGGTTTGAGAGAGTTGCTGACTTGCTTTAAGTACTTATGCAGTAAGACTTGGTAGTTTGCTTACTGGTAAGGCTGCTGATATATATATTTCTCTATCACCTGAAACTACAAGTTCATATCC
The DNA here is from genome assembly GCF_024679095.1 of Eriocheir sinensis. Lineage (NCBI taxonomy): Eukaryota > Metazoa > Arthropoda > Malacostraca > Decapoda > Varunidae > Eriocheir > Eriocheir sinensis. The sequence goes on along the minus strand of NW_026110896.1, from coordinate 5,596 downwards.
CCTCCTTAAGAAAGCACTCCTCACCGGGTTCCATAAGACTCCAGACGGTTATCGGTCGGAGTTTCGCAGTGCTAAAATTAGGAGTGGGGAAAGTTACCAGCAGTTCTCTACTCATTTAACTAGACTATTTCAGGCCTGGTTAGAGACATCGAATGTTACTGATGATTATGACTCCCTCAAAGACTTCATGTTACTTGATCAATTCCTATCGTCCCTCAACACAGATTTGCGTCTCTTTGTGAAGGAACGCCTACCAACTACTCTGTTGGCCGCTGTACAGCTCGCTGACAATTGGGCGTCTGCTCACAATGTGTACTCCAAGCCACAATTTGGCCATCTCTTTAGTAAGAAACCCTCTAAGCCATCTTCCTCCTTATCTAAGGCACACCTTCTCAGGCTACTCCCGCCAAAGGCAGCTCGTCTGCTATACGGTGTCACAATTGTGGAGAAGAGGGCCATATTCGGCCTCGATGCCCCAAGAACCCCAGAGCGTTCAAGGACGGCACCGCTGCTCAGCCACATAAGGTAGGCTTCTGTTGGGGGGATCCTAGTGTTCCTAATGTAACGGTCCGAATGTGAGTGAGCGAGAGGGTATGCAAGTCAGTGAGTAACAGAGTGAGTAAGTGTAAGCGAGTGCGTGAATGAACGAGAGAATGCGAGTAAGTCAGTGAGTGACAGAGTGAGTAAGTGTGAGCGAGTGGGAGCGTGAATGGGTGAAAGAGTGAATGAGTGAGGGAGTGAATGGGTGGCTAAGGAATGTAAGTGCGTAAAAGGTTATGAGAAGATAACACGGCGAGCGAATGAGCGAATATATGAACGAGAGTTACTGAAATCCCTCATCTAAAAGCCTCGAACCCCCCAAGAAACCAATAACTAGCTAGTTAGATAGGTAGGGTTTGATTGTAAAAGAATGTTCCGGAAGGGAGAGAGAGTCAGTAATGGGGGGTTAAAGATCACGTGATGGAGGGGAGGAGCTGATGAGTAAGCGAGGAGGAAGAGGGAAGAAGGAAGAGCGGCAGAAGCTTGGGAGACGTGAGGAGACGAGCACCGCGGAGAGCAGACAGAGAAACTTGGTAGACAGAGAGAGCAGCCAGAGAAGGCAGCGAGATATCACGAAGAGCAGCAGGCAAGCGAGGAGGGCTGCCAGGGAAGAGCGGAGTTGAGTGAGAGAGGTGTCCATCTCCCCACTTAGTCCCCCGACCCACACACCACCCACGGCCTGCTGTGTGAGGCGGGCTAGTCAGGAGACGAGCAGCAGGAAGCAAGAAAGGCAGCGAGTTGGAGTTGAGTGAGAGAGGTGTCCATCTCTCCACTCAGCCCCCCGAAAACCACCACAAACCAACAAGAAGCGGGAAGAGGTCGGGCCCCCAAAACACTGCCCCAAGCTGCTCCCTACATCACGACGAGCGCCCGCCTCTCCACACCAAGCGGCGCCCGCCTCTCCACACCAACCGGCGCCCGTCTGTCCATCACCAGGACCGCCCATTCCCATCGTGGACGTCCCCTGCCGAGCCCGACGCTCACGCCAGCTCCTGCCTCTCCTCCTCCAGCAACCAGAGCTAAGCATTATGAGTATTCCCCAAATCTCCCTTGTGCCGGTAGCTTGTTAGATTAGAGGCATACAGCCTGTCATTCATTCATTTTTAGTACTCCGCTAACCTTTAAAAATGAAACCAAATACATATTTATATAAAACCTTACTGTGAGTGTCATCATTTGAAGCCTGTTTTCCTGCTCATTTGAGATTACTGAACCCTTACCCACGCCCCCCCCCCCCCCCCATAGTACTTTATCACCATCCAGTTTCTTAATATTGTCTCACAAGTGGTTCACACGGAAATCCTCCCACCTTCCATAATTAATCACACAACAAGTAACGCCCTTCTGGTCACAAACCTCGGAACGAGTGTTCACTTGTCCTGAGGCCTTACCATCCGGGACCAGCGCTCGAGAATGTAGACGACTACCACGCTACCACATACCATCACAACCATAGTGGTCGTCAAAAAGGGATGTAGCGACACCCATAAACCCATAATAGAAAGAGAACGCTACACTAATTACAGAGCTTCTGGCACTATTAATGGTGCCTGGACTTCCTCCATTACCAGAGATACTGGTTGTTCATGTATCATCGTCTCTGAGGAGGCCCTGCCTGACGCTGATGTTAGTAACTGTCAAGTAGCTCATGTCGCAGATTATTTGGGGCGTGTCGATGAGTTCCCGGTATTGAGTTGTTATCTTAGATGTCCATATTATACTGGATGGACAGACGTAGTCCGGGCCCCTATTAAGTTTGCTACTGCCTTAATTGGAAATGTTCCAGGGGTAAAGGCCCCAAATGATTCTGATAACTTCCAGACTTCTCCACCGGACATCCAGCCTGCTGTTCTAGAAAGTGTTCCACGGCCTCCTTGCACCTCCTCTGTATGTCAGATTCCACCAGAGGATGCCTGCACTCCTGACGTGCCTGAGCCACCTGTTGCCCCTGTCGCTACCATTGATGACATCCTGCCAAACACACCAGTTCTGCACAGGTACATGCTGTATCAACACGCTCCAGTAGAATGAAGCGTCTATGCCCCCTTGCCCTACCAGCCTTGCAGCCACTGTCTATAACTCCTGATGAGTTCGGACAGTTACAGGCGTCGTGTACTTCTCTCAACGAGATAAGGGGTAAGGCTGATTCTGCTGTTATTGACCAAGTTAGGAATGGCTCCACCTTTCAGTTCATTATGATTGACGGTCTTCTGTACCGCAAGTGTCTAACGTCTAGTAGACCTGATAAGGTAGGGAAGCTAACACTGGTTGTCCCTCGTGACTGTCGCCAGATCATCCTATCTGTTGCCCATGAGAGCCCTCTCGCTGGCCACTTATCCCACAGGAAGACTGAGATGAAAATCCTAGAACATTTCTTCTGGCCAGGAATGGGAGAGGATATAAAAGCATTTTGCTGTTCCTGTGACAAGTGCCAGCGGTTCTCTGCTAAGGGAAGGGTTCGCCCGGCTCCTCTGAAGCCGATGCCAGTAATTACGGAACCATTTTACAGGGTTGCCATTGATCTGGTGGGTCCCTTGTCACCTCCGTCTTCAGATGGTCACAGGTATATCCTAACTCTGGTTGATTTTGCTACTGGTTTCCCGGAATCAGTACCCCTAAAGGATATTGATTCTATATATGTGGCTGAAGCCCTACTTTCCATCTTTTCCCGTGTTGGTATTCCTCGGGAAGTGTTATCCGACCGAGGTACTCAGTTCACCTCTAACTTGATGGCAGAACTACATAAGCTACTTGGTGTAAAGCCTATATTTACTACACCCTTTCACCCCAGCAGCAACGGTCGCATTGAACGACTTCGTGGACCTTTGAAGGCCTCGCTGAGGAAGCTCTGTGAAGACAAACCTAAGGAATGGCATAGGTATTTAATTCCAACTTTGTTTGCCCTCAGAGAAATTCCCCAAGACAGAACTGGCTTCTCTGCATTTGATTCATTATACAGCCGTTCCGTGAGAGGACCTTTAACTGCTCTGCGAGATTTGTGGGAGGATCGTAACATCCAAGGGCAAGAGAGAAGCTGTTTCCAGAATGTGATTGAGCTCCAGGATAAGCTATCAGAGTGTGCCCAAGATAGCGGCACAAAATGCCAATATAAGTGCCCGCCGATATAAAGCGTACTTTGACGTGAGATCACAAGACCGTCAGTTCCGGCCCGGAGATGAAGTGCTCGTATTGCTGCCGAGCAAAACAAGCAAGCTACTTATCGCATGGAAAGGCCCATACGATGTATTAGAGAGACGTGGTAAAGTTGATTATCTGATTGACACTCCTAGAGGTCCTAAACTTTATCATGTGAACTTGTTAAGTGGCGCGACTATGGGTCTCCCCCTGCGCATATTGTACGTCCAATAGATTTGAAATTATAGTATGTTGTTTGTTGATGTAAAGAAATGATATTCTGCGAATTTCATCAAAATCAGGTGAAGTTTAGGAGAGACTCAAACAAAGCGTGTTTTTCATTTTTTTGTTCCACAGGCTTTATTTTTCAGTTAATCGCTTTGAAAAAAATACCATAGAAACTTTGTTTATCTATCTACATTTTGTTGCAAGTGAATTTTTGATTTTTTGTTTTGTCTTCGAAGAAAAAAAATTACAATTTTTTTGTCACTTATTATTTTCTCCACTCTGTGTCACGTTTTCTTTTGACATTTTTGAAAATCCATTTCCAACAAAAAATCGCCCTTTAGTTGTAGTTTAAAATGATACCTAACAAAAGTCATTCAGACGTTTTACCGATTTTGTGAAATTATTTGAAGGTTAAAACGATACTTTTCGAGATAACGGCTCCTAAAGATTTTTTTTTACATTTCTCCCTGTCTTGCCATTTGTATTTATCTGATTGGTATGAAATTTTCACATATGACTGTATATACCTTGTTGACTTACCTCAGAATGATAAGGAATCTGGTCCCCCTTTCTATGAAAGTATTACTCACTCGCAGGTGAGGGTGTCAGAAGGCGCCACCTTCCTCATTGTGGCCAGGTAGCGCGAATGCCGCGGGAGTGCTTTGCTTCTACACTACTCTCTTGCTTGTTTTCTGAGGTTTGGCCGCTCCATAAGCCCTCTTGATGTTGGTGACTTTTTCTGGTTGCCTTGCGCTCGTACATCATTTGTCGGGACGTTTTTTGGGCTGGAGAGGAGAGAAAAGTACGACATACTTTTCCCGTCTGTCTCTCGCTTGGCACTGGCGCGGTGGCACCTCTCTTTCTCCCCTGCCTCTCCGCGCGAAGAGAAGATGACAGATGACAAACTTTACGAAGAAATAAAATATTCTAATGCAATTTTTACGTATATACGAATGATACCGCATATGTTTACAAGAGCATCTTATGACGCGCATGTCAGACTATTACTCTAAAGCCCCCCCAAGGGGGAAGGGTTTTAATTTTACGAAAACAAACCTCACCACATGGTAATTTAGGGTTTCCCGGCCACGCTGAGCGAAAAACATGTACTCGTCCGATTTTTAATATATTCGTCAAAAAATACCCCATAGGCGTCGAGTACAATCCATGCAAGCATCTGTTCTGGATGAGATCTTTATGCTCGAGGATTCGAGTCCAGAAGCAGACGGGCAGAAGGCTACTCCAGTCATCAGAGTCGACGACTGCCAAGATTATTCTAACCAGTTGCCTCTGACCCCTGATGGTGTGACCGACGACCAGCAGGACACCGAACCCGAGATCGGTTCTCACCTGGCTGATTTACAACAAAAAGGATTAAGAGACCTTCTAGGTGAATTCCTCGACGTATTATCTAACACTCCTGGTTGCACTAATACCATGGAGCATACATTTCGCTCACAACCACAGACAGAGTTCGGGCTAAGGTTTATCCGGTCCCAGTTCACCTCAAACCCTATTTTGAGAAAGAGGTGGAAACACTCCTGCAGCAAGGCATCATTCAACGCTCCGCATCCCAGCACGCTTCACCTATAGTGATGGTAAGAAAGCCAGATGGCTCCTTTAGAATGGCAGTTGATTATCGTCAATTAAACTTTGTCACTGTATTTCATGCTGAGCCTACTTGCAATATGGA